>NW_015548199.1:793383-795737 GCF_001515605.1 Sinocyclocheilus anshuiensis
ACATTTCACTCTCTATAGATATATTTTTCATGTCTGTAAGGCAAGTATACACAGAGTTTTGCGCTCAAGTTCACAGAGGCCAAGACGGCAGAAAGCGCATCCTGTTTGCTTTCATTATTTTACAAAAGCGCAATGTTTTGTTGTTATAGTGAGTGCACACAAATAAACGTAGAGACTTTACAGATTCGAAAGATGTATTACTCTTATCTGTATGACAAAAATTTAGTATTTTAAGAGCAAGTGACCGCACCAGCACCTCCATCTGTCATGCTGTGAGCACGCTACTGTTCAGCTTTCACACTCCGCACAGAGACACTTGAATAGCGCACATTTTTCTATGTTAACATGAGATTGAGCGGCCATGTAAAGTTGCTACTACTTACATATTTCAGATGATAAGCCATATTTGAGGTTGATGAATGATAGGCGAGCGTTTGGATTAGGGATGTTCATTTCGGTTATTTTTCCGAACCGACAACCGACTCTCGTTATCCGATTAACCGTTAACCGACAAGATTATTTTAAATTAGAATTGAATTCAATTAGAAAGGATAAGTGTCTGTGACCCATTAAAAATACTAACATTTGTTTCCCGGGCGTCGGGCTCGGGCTGAAATGCAGGGCTCTAAGCAGCTTGTTGCGTTTAAGCGACAAAAATACACACAAAATGACGTTAAAATGGCCATCCTGGCGAGTATCCAATAAGCACTATTGTTTTTTTCTTAAGTGAATGTAAACAGTTTCGAAAGAGAAAAGTTCAGCCAATCACAACGCACTGGAAAGCTGGCCAATCAGAGCAAACTCACTTTTTTATGAGCTTTGTATTTGTAAAAATCGACGCGTTTCAGAAAGCATAAAGGAGAAACAATAATGTACATTATATGGAAAATAATGTTTGGTTTTTTTTACCTCAAACCGCATAAACACATTGCATTACACCAAATACACATAATAATGTTCTTTTTAGCAATGTCATATGACCCCTTTAAGAAAACGAAAGAAACTGTGCAACAAGTAGCCTAGTATGCAGAGTTTCAGTTCATTTTTGTGCTGCGCGAAAGGAAACAGACGGCAGAAAGCGGCATCCTATTTTTCTTTAGGCTTATTTTACAAAAGCACAAAGATTTGTTTTTATTGTGAATGTACACAAATAAAAGCAAACCTTTTACAATTCCGATTATCTTTGACTAAAAGGATAGTTGCTTCCACTGTTAGA
Source organism: Sinocyclocheilus anshuiensis (assembly GCF_001515605.1). NCBI lineage: Eukaryota > Metazoa > Chordata > Actinopteri > Cypriniformes > Cyprinidae > Sinocyclocheilus > Sinocyclocheilus anshuiensis. The sequence goes on from NW_015548199.1 coordinate 794,600, forward strand.
AGGAAAAAATTCCAAGTGATTGTGCCGGCGCCGCATGCGCGCACACAGTTAAACTTTGCTACCTTGACAATGCAGCCTGTTCATTATCATAATAAAATACAGTCAGTCAAACATATGGAAAAAAACACACTGCTCAGTTTAAATATGTAGTCAAATCTGTGCTGTTAAGCGTTATCACCGTACCGCCGTGATGTTATGCAATAGTGAAGTAGCCTAGGCTACATAATAAATAATAATTTGCCATTCAAATACATCGCAAATATGGAAACATTTGATTTTTCGTTTTAGCCTAAATTAATTCATTTTGGCTTGTCGTTTATAGCTTCTTATATTTTTAATTCTTGTTATTTTCAAAATACTGTTAATTGAAAGGATTTGTTGTGGAGTGAGGGGAACTAAAATAGCCTAGCTATGTTTACGGTGTTTATTATAATGTTTGTAAACATTTCGCGTTGGCATTAGCCCTATTTCTGAATGAAATAATAAAATGCGACTTGTACTTTTTTTTTCTAAAAACCGCAAGTTTTTTTATATACGCGTAGCGTATTTTAACCATGCAGCAAACCTTTTTAAATATTTTGATAAATTACTGAAATAAATGACTTTTTAAACCGTTTAAATGATTGTATTAATCGGTCAAAAATTCTTACGGTTGGTTAACGGTTAACCGGTTAAAATGAACATCCCTAGTTTGGATGTACTGTATTACCACAAAATCCAGCCGTTAACGATCTGTCCGTCACGGACTGCGTGACCTCACCACTTCCTGTGGATTTTTGTTTTCCTGCGACTAATGCCTAGTTCACACTACAGGATTTTAAGCCCGATTTGCAAGTTAACGAGCTCGCCGACAGGTCGGGCTGTGATCGGGGGAAAATCAGCGGGTGATCGGCGCTCGGCAATCTTTGTGTGAACTACACAATGACGCATCAAAGAGGCTCACTGACGTGTCGCCGACGGCAAACAAATATCTAGCAGGCCAAATATCTGGACCGGTCAGCCGACTCACGTGGTGTCAGGTGTCATGATTAGTGAGCTACAGCCAATGAGAGAGCAAGGCATGGGTTGAGGTCACCGGAAGAAAAACTACAGCAGCAACATGGCTTAAAGAAAAGTTTGGACACAATAAATGGAGCAA
>NW_015548199.1:796477-796997 GCF_001515605.1 Sinocyclocheilus anshuiensis
CCAAAAAATCCAGCCGTTAACGATCTGTCCGTCACGGACTGCGTGACCTCACCACTTCCTGTGGATTTTTGTTTTCCTGCGACTAATGCCTAGTTCACACTACAGGATTTTAAGCCCGATTTGCAAGTTAACGAGCTCGCCGACAGGTCGGGCTGTGATCGGGGGAAAATCAGCGGGTGATCGGCGCTCGGCAATCTTTGTGTGAACTACACAATGACGCATCAAAGAGGCTCACTGACGTGTCGCCGACGGCAAACAAATATCTAGCAGGCCAAATATCTGGACCGGTCAGCCGACTCACGTGGTGTCAGGTGTCATGATTAGTGAGCTACAGCCAATGAGAGAGCAAGGCATGGGTTGAGGTCACCGGAAGAAAAACTACAGCAGCAACATGGCTTAAAGAAAAGTTTGGACACAATAAATGGAGCAACATTTTTCATTGAGCAAACAGCTTGCAGCGCTAATTTCTTCCCGACATCCATTTTCAAATAAACAACTCCTGTTTCACGTGTTGTTTCGC
>NW_015548199.1:797322-797705 GCF_001515605.1 Sinocyclocheilus anshuiensis
TGAAAATGTGTATTTCTCAGACAAAATGCTGCATATTTCTTTGTGAAATTTAAATATTAAATAATAAAACTAATAAAACTAACTAAAACAAATCCCAAATCAAATAAAAAATTATACAACTAAAATAAATCTCTTTATATAAACAAAGGCTTTGCCTGTGTTCTGTTTAAAATCAGAGGCAACAACTGTATTTGAATTACTATCCAAAAAAGATGCTAAATACATGTTATTTGGATTGTATAATTTCACAATTTGAAGCAAATACAGATTGGTCTGATTTTAGCTTTGTGAATGAGACTCAAATGTCACTCTCTGACAGCAGGTGGCACTAATGGAACAGCAGGTATTTATAGGCTGCTGCCCCTTTAAGACCGAATGCACGT
>NW_015548199.1:797900-808152 GCF_001515605.1 Sinocyclocheilus anshuiensis
CAGCAAGAAATGTCTGTTAGACAAGCTGAGATGCAAGCAGCTATCGTCGGATCATCAGGATGGAATAAGAAAATGGGCTCGCAAAATTTCAAAATCCCTGGTAACACTTCGGGCAGGCATTCTTCAGGTTTTGGTAGCCCAAAATGAATTTAACTAGCCCGAATAAAAAAAGACATCGGCTGAACTTTACCGTGGACAAATCAGCATGATCAGCAAAAACTAGTAGCATATAGGGATGTAACGATTCACTAAACTTACGATGCGATAAAATTCACGATACAGATTACACGATACAATTTTCTTACAATTTATATATTTATTTTTTTACAAAATGAGATTTAAGACAAATTATAAATGAAAATGTGTCCTTTTATTATTTCTCAGACAAAATGCTGCATATTTCTTTGTGAAATTTAAATATTAAATAATAAAACTAACTTGAAATTTTAAAACAAATCCCATATCAAATAAAAAATTATACAACTAAAATAAATCTCTTTATATAAACAAAGGCTTTGCCTGTGCTCTATTTAAAATCAGAGGCAACCACTGCATTCGAATTAATAAACAAAAAAGATGCTATATACATGTTATTTGGATTGTACAATTTCAAAATTTGAAGCAAAAACAGAATGGTTTGATTTTAGCTTTGTGAATGAGAAGCAAATGTCACTCTCTGACAGCAGGTAGCACTAATGGAACAGCAGGTATTTATAGGCTTCTGCCCCTTTAAGACGGAATGCACGGATCCAATGTAATGATGCACAGGAGATTTCTTTCTCCACTGTTTACGTTCACATAAGACATAACCGACTGTGTTTACGAGAATACTTGCAGGGACAATTATTTTAAGAAAATTTTGTGTATATGTGTTCATTCAGAAGCAAGGATACGCGAAAGAGGAATCAATTCTGTGTACGCGCATTGTCTGAAACGCGGCTCTGTTCGCTCTTTGAATGAGTGCGTGCAGAAACCAGCGTGCTAGCTCCGAATGTGCACGAATGTTTTAAAACGCTTGAATGTTTAAATCAGCAAGACTTAGAAACAAGTGCAAATGATCAACTACGATCCGTTTCACCCCTACAAGCGAGTGAACAACGCGAATCAAGTTAGGAATTTTATATCACTATTCAAGATAGCCCGTCGGGCAGGGCGGTCATACATTTTGGTAGCCCGACTGGAAAACACAATAGCCCCGGGACGTCGGGCTTGCGATTTTGCGAGCCCTGATTTATGTAGTCGCGTAGTGTGAACACCACATCGACTTCAAGTCATTTAATCGGAACAGCACAGCGATCTGCCGACATTTAAAGTCGTGTAGTGTGAACTTAGCCTTAGAAAACTGAGTCGGGCCGAATACCAAAACAAACTTGTAGCCAATCAGCAGTAAGGGGCGTGTCTACTCATGATGCGGAGGAGAGAGCGTTCAGTGCACCGGACATTAGCCGAGCCAAGCGACGACAGAAGGATTTATTAAAAGAAGGCTTAAGATAAGGCAAGAATTAGGACCCTTGTACATATCGGATCAGCTTTCCAGCGCTGGAGAGAACTCAAGGAGCGGGAAGACCTGCAATCGGATGCTGAGGTTGCTTTGTTTCTTCTCGATAGGTGAGCAACACCATGTCTACACCAGACGTGCCGCGCAGCAACAGCTAAAAAAGTCTGTCTACACTGGACGCGACAAAGTGACCGTTGTCGTGTAGTGTGAACTTGGCTTAAGCGACTAATAAAATTTTGGTCGACCGAGCCTCTTCTCGTCAACTAAAGGTTAGTCGACTATTAGGGTGCAGCCCTAAAAAAAAATACCATGCCTGTTTAGTTAATCTAAAATATTGGATTAGATTAGTATAGGCCTAGTGTTACACCACATTTAATATTTTATTTTATTATTACATCAGTCTTATAAGCGGATGAGATGGCCCTGTTGTCTGTTTTTTGTCATGCAACAGCAGACCTCACAACACAGTTCTTTAAACACATACAGATACATACACAAATATGTATGTGTATTCATGCTTTTATGAATGCTTTTTTTTTTCTGTCTCAATTTTCAGTGAAGGGCTCCAGACCTGGTAAAAACGTTCAGTTAACTGAACAAGAGATTCGTGGATTGTGTCTGAAATCTCGGGAAATCTTCCTTAGTCAGCCGATACTGCTGGAACTGGAGGCCCCTCTCAAGATTTGTGGTAAAGTTCTGATAACCATTATGCTTTATTTTAAATAGCTCTGACAAAGCTAGTTAAAAAAGTAATAAAAATAAATCAACTCTGTTTCTTTCTGCAGGTGATGTTCATGGTCAGTACTATGACCTGCTCAGGCTTTTTGAGTATGGAGGATATCCTCCAGAGAGTAACTACCTGTTTCTGGGAGACTATGTAGACAGAGGCAAGCAGTCACTGGAGACCATCTGCCTGCTGCTTGCCTACAAGGTCAAATATCCAGAGAACTTCTTTCTTCTCAGAGGAAACCATGAATGTGCCTCCATCAACAGGATTTATGGATTTTATGATGAATGTGAGTATGCTTACATGGGGGTGGATAGTATGACCAAAAGCTTAGGTCATGGTCTGATGGTCTCACTGTATGACTATTTATTAAGTCTATAAGTTTTGCTTAAGTTGAAGCATTTATATCTTATATCTATTCAGTACGTTTACCATGTTAAATGGGGTGAGTGTGTGGGAGGAGCGGATACTATCTCATCAGAGCAGAGCAGATTGCGGTCTGGTGTTTTCAATGTCTTAGGGCTGCTCAGTTCACAGTAAATGCAGCAAACTCAATCTCTGCATGTGCTGTGAGTGCATGCATTTAGGAATGCAACTTGCAGACAGAATAAATGGAGAATAACCACAAGATTAAGTGATGATTTAGGGTGTGTTCACATTCGGCAGGTTTGGATCAATTAAAACAAACTCTTATTTGAATAAGTGTGAATGCTGCCACCTGAACCGTGGTGCACACCAAACAAGCGGACCAAGACTGCTGAAAAGGTGGTCCGCTCTGGTGTGGTTTGATTCAAATATGAATGCAGCACAGACCAAAGACATCTAAACAAACCAAAAACAGGATGTGCAGTCGTAACATTTAACCCTAAAGAGGACAAAATGATCATGGATACCTGGTTCTACCTGTCATAGTTGCGATGTTGTCCATTAAAGTTCAGTACAGGTGTTAGAACACCTCATCTTGCATCTTCATTTGTGTGCAATGAAGGAATTCCTGCCACTGTTTTGACTCCTTAACACTTTCTAAGCTCTTCGCGAGTTGACGGCTAATAAATGCCACAATGTACGCACATTAGGGCTGTCAAAAAAAAAATCGAATTTCGAATATTCGTCGAATTTAAAATAAAAATCCACATTCGAATGCAAAAACGTTGCATTCGAATTTTAGGTGTGCGTTAAGGGGGCAGCCTTATCAGCGGCGCACGAGATGCGATGACGATGTAAGTGTCGTTGCATTATAATGTTTTTGTTAGTCTATCCAGTTGAAGCCACTAGATGCGGCGCTGCTGCATTGTTCATTAAAAATATAGCAGAAAAAGAGAACATCAATGCGGAGAATGTCTTGTTTACATCAAAACCGAAACCAAGCCATTCACACAGAACACATATTTCACGCATTTTCTAGACGGACATCTATTACTGTTGCACTCGCGTCTCGCACAAAAGAGCCGCATGTTTCGAAAGCCATGTAAAATTAATGCAAGTTTAACTTTGAAAAAAACGTATATCGAGACTTTATGGCGGGTTTTCCCCCATCCCACTGCATCTCATGTTTTTAAATGAAAAATGTACTTTGTGATTGGCTTTCCGCCCTTTGTATTAAACTATGCATACATACATTATGCTGTTTTGTTTATAGTTGTTTAAGCAACTTAATTATAATTGGTTTATAAACATTATTTTAAACATTATGCACTTTTTTTTCGCAGATAGTCATGTTATCTTATGCTTTCAAGGATGCGCCCTCTTGTGGCCTCAGGAGAGAAGCCAAAAGCTTTTCTTTACCCTAACTGAAATTATGCATTTTAAATTCGAATATAATTACAGAATTCAAATTTAGTTTTTCAGCCATTTTGACAGCCCTAACGCACATACAATGAGCACATTTAGCCAAACGCATAGCATTGTTTCGGATATTCTGGAAGTTCCATTACAAAATATATATATTTTTTCTATTTCTGTTTTTTTCTTTATCTTTAGGTTCGGTGTTAAAATTGCCAGTGTGAATGCTAAGCAAACCAGGATTAAATGTGCAATTTGCTATTTTGGTATGAACCAAGCAAACCGAACTATAAATGTTTCATTTTGATGTGTGCGCGCTGGTTCAAAACATGAGTCGCAAAGGTTTCTAAGCTTCACAAAGCAGCGTTTTGAAAGAGCTCATCACTAGAGATAGCAACATGGCCTTTTTGTGCAGCATTTGTAACATAATCTTCTGCTCTGCTTTGGGTAAGTCGTGGCCTAATGGTTAGAGAGTCGGACTCGTAACCCAAAGGTTGCGAGTTCGAGTCTCAGGTCCGGCAGGAAGGTGGGGGGAGTGAATGTACAGCGCTCTCTCCCACCTTCAATACCACGACTGAGGTGCCCTTGAGCAAGGCACCGAAGCCCCAACTGCTCCCCGGGCGCCGCAGCATAAATGGCTGCCCACTGCTCCAGGTGTGTGTGTTCACTGCTGTGTGTGTGCACTTTGGATGGGTTAAACGCAGAGCACTAATTCCTAGTATGGGTAACCATACTTGGCCACATACTTGTCACTTCACTTCACTTCACTGCTCGCTGAATGTCACCGTTTTGCAATCTGAACATCCATGTGTTTTTTTGGGGGGGCAGGTAAAAGGCGGTATAACATCAAGCTTTGGAAGACATTCACAGACTGTTTCAATTGCTTACCAGTAGCTGCTATTGTGGATGAGAAGATTTTTTGTTGTCATGGAGGTAAGTCAAGTTTTCTGGAATGTCTACTTCACAGACTGTTACAAAATCGTCAAATGCTTGTCTGGAAGGAGTAATTTTGGAGAAATGTAGCATTCTGTTAATGATTATATATGTTAAATGTTCATATTTTTATTAGAATTGACATTGTTGCAGAATTCCTAGAGAGCAGGGGCCTGTACCATGATGGTGGCTGAACAAACTCAGGGTTACAGGATTAGTTTTGAGTTGACAAAACCAAACCAATCAACAGTGCGATTCACTACCAAAGATTAAAAGATTGAACAATACAATGAACAATAAAATTTAAACACATTTACACAGCCAGATGAAACGATCTGTCCTTGAAAGAGGAAAACTTAAAGAAAACATCTTGCCATATAAGTGCAAGTAAAAGTTGTAAAGTTAGTTTTTAGTAGGGCTGGACGATATGGCCAAAATTTATATCACGATATATTTCTTAATTTCGGTCGATACGATATAATTCCGATATGAGAAACACTGGTAATGTATATCGAAATATCGGAAATGTGTTTAAAAATCATATCACCGTTATTGAAAAAAATTATATCGCGATACATATTGATATTGAATTATTGTCCAGCCCTAGTTTTTAGAGTTGATATTATTTACATGCATAAAAACACTTAAAAATATAAGCTCATATGTAGTCATGTTTAAAGCTATTGATTCTAAAACTTATTTATATTGCATATTATCTGTAAAGTTGCAGATTACTTTTAAGATGTTTATATTAATTTAAAATAAAACTGGGGGAGTGGCTTTATTGCATCAGAGATGTGTCACTTAGCTTGAAGCTGATTAGTCAAATTTCGGTTTGAGATCTCTAAACCAGAACATAACCTGCCCCAGAGCAGGTTAGCTGTGGAGCATAAGTTACTATGGCAATGAACCACTAAAAGCCAAGCCACTTTCATGATGCCTAAAACCCAGAGTTGGCGCAAACCAAACTGAAGCTTACCTGGCTAGCGAGCTAAACCGGCTTCATGGTAAAGGCCCCTGGTCTGAAAGGTGGGTGAAGTTGAGTCATCATAGCAAAAATGTGAAATATTGTATTTGACAAATAGAACCTAACCTAAGGTCTGCAGTGTTGTAAAGCGCACACTATCTTATTTTCCTGTAAAATGTGCATTTATCCCATGGGCAGGTTTGTGAAATAGAGTCAGGGAATGGTGGACATGAGGTTCTTGATGTCCTTACAAGTGTGGATGAATTCAAAAGATTCTTTCTAAACTGCAGTTGAATGATCCTTTACCCAGGTCTTTCTCCAGACCTGCAATCTATGGAACAGATCCGCCGTGTGATGAGGCCCACAGACGTCCCTGACCAGGGTCTGCTGTGTGATCTGCTCTGGGCTGACCCAGATAAAGATGTCATGGGCTGGGGAGAGAATGACCGTGGTGTCTCTTTCACCTTTGGGTCTGATGTTGTGGCCAAGTTCCTCCACAAACATGACATGGACCTCATATGTAGGGCCCACCAGGTAAGTAATGTAGTTTATTGAATGTAGTGTCATCGCATTGCATATATGTATCTTTGTAGCCAAAAGCACCATATCTGGATTGAAGAGCAGGTTTTTTTAACATTTTTAGTTAAGATTCATTTGTTTGGTTTGCCTAATAAGCTGTGATCGATGTGAGAAACCAGAAATATCATGGTTATTTCATAACATTTTCATTTTTTAGTTTGAATTTCTTTTCATTGATTGAGAAGGATGCATTCTTGTTTTCATGCATCTTTATTTTAAACCGTGATGGGAGAAAAGAACTTTGAAGTTTCGAAGCACTCGGAACGCCACACGCTGGTGAAGATTGCTGATTAGAAGAGTGTAAATGCAGTGAAAACTCAGCCCAGACATGCATTAAAAATTCCTTTTACAAACCAGTTGCATCCTCAGATGCTGACATGGCATTAAAGACTGATTTCATTTTGATGTGTGCTCCCAATCGCTGGTTCAAAACATGAGTCGCAAAGGTTTCTAAGCTTCACAAAGCAGCGTTTTGAAAGAGCTCATCACTAGGGATAGCAACATGGCCTTTTTGTGCAGCATTTGTGACATAATCTTCTGCTCTCTGAACAGGTGGTAGAGGATGGCTATGAGTTCTTCGCCAAGAGGCAGTTAGTCACACTTTTCTCAGCTCCCAACTACTGTGGAGAGTTTGACAACGCAGGTGCTATGATGAGTGTTGATGAGACCCTGATGTGCTCATTTCAGGTTTGTATGTGTTCTTTTAGTAGCTACTAGGGATGCCAGTTGCTCACCTTTGGGCAAAATTCACAGTTTGGAAAGCAAAAAGTTTCCTACAGAAAATCAATTAAATTTAACTAGATACTGAATGCCATTTTGCACTGTAAATGTGAGTTTAGTGTATAAAGAGCATGCCGAATGACAAGATTGGGTTGAATATTTGCAGTCTTGATTTATTTACATAGGTAACAAAATATTAAATCTAAATATTCAGTGGATTTCTTAAGCCTTGCCCCATTATACGTTGTACCTGATGAATGGTTTTTAAGGCTCTCTGTTTCTGTTAGATTCTGAAACCAGCGGAGAAGAAGATGCTGTCATATGGTGGTGCAGGAGGATTTGGGACTGGTAGACCTGTAACTCCTCCACGAAACGCAGCCAAGGGCGGCAAAGCAAAGAAATAACATCAACTACTGCAACACGCCTATACATCCTCTCCATCATTCTACCTCTCCTTTTCCTTCTCCTCTTCAACTCCAAACACCAAATCAGTACAGGGCTTTTTTAGCTGTCTCCAAGACGAGACTGCTGGGAATCTGAGCGGTCATGTGTGTGCTCGACTGAAATGCCCTTGTGGAGTGTGTTGGTTTTTGTATGTGAAACAAAGAGTGTATTTGTGGAAAATGTTGTGAGTTTGTGAGGGATTCTTTTTTTTCTCTCTCTCTCTCTTTGGTAACTGCGCACCTTTTACTGCGTTTTTAGATGTTCTGGTTGATTTCCTTCTAATATATCTTCATGTCTTCAGCCATAACATGATAATCCTTTTTAGGCCATTTATTGGACCTATGTGATCCCCTTCTCTTCAGACCAAGCCTCAGGGTCCAGCTTTTGATCCCCACTGTGGGGTTGGACTTTTCCATTCCCCTTTAGCTCTACAGCAGTCTGAAAGGAGGTGATTGTGCTCTTGAACATGTGCAAATCACTGCCAGTCTCTTTAATGTGAAACTTCGTCCAAGTGCGTGTCTGTTTACAGTAGTGATTGACAGCATCCTTCACATTTTGTCATATATCTAATTTGGCGCATCCTTTGCTTCTTCAAACTGCACACTCAGGTAGTATTTAGCCTGGCCTGTGGAAATTTGGTGGTTCGTTTTATTTTTCGCTAGCCTTTTTTTTTTTTTTTTTTTTTTAATTCTTTTTGGAAAAAGTACAGGTTTCACTTTTAAATTCATGACCATGTGGCTATGTGCCACTTTGTAAACTGCAAAGCTCACCTTTTTCTGTTAAAATGTAACATTTTTTCTTTTTTAAAAAGTAGTCATGCATTTAGCCAATAAAGTGAGAATCTGGTGCAAATTTTTCTATCTATAAATGTTTAGTGTCTTTTAAGATGAGTGTTAGACTAATTAAGACAGGATTTTCAGAGATTAGGACAGTTCATTCTGATTGGCTATCTTACTCATCAATTAAGATAGAAAGTTGATTACCAGGGCAGAGCTACAGTTGCAATCAAAGTGTCATGAAAACAATTCAACAAAGGCATCTGTAAACTATTATAGAAAGTTTATTAATAAACATTTTAATAATTTTGATAATGTAAAGTTGATGAGGAAAATATCTAATTGGTTCAAAAATATTCATTTACAAATTTATTCAACCCACAAATGTCAAATTTTGTGCTGAATCTTATTCTTTATAACCTCCAATAAACACTGCCTGTAAGTGCTTAGAAGCTTCTGTCACCTCTCTACTGCAATCTTGGCCCATTCCTTGCTTAAAAACTGATAATCGTTGGTTTTCACATTGCCACTGCTTACTTTAAAGTCCACCAAATATTTTTAATGAGATTTAAATATTTAGACTGAACAGGACACTGCTCAAAAAAAGATAAGTGGACACTTAAATCACACATTGGATCTTGATTAACGAAATATTCCAGATGAAAATCTTTACTTGCATTCAATGTTTAATTAATTGAGAATAAAATGTGACAATGGTCAATGGAATCCAAAGTCATCAACCTGAAAATCAAAAGTAAAAAAAAAAAATAGAATTACGGGCTGATTGATCATGCATGAATTTAATCGAAGCAACTCGATGTAAGTCAGTACTGTCAATGTCTTAAACATGCCCTTGATGAGATGACAGGTGGTGTTCTGGGGGATCTCCTGCCAGACCTAGATCAGGGCATAAGTGAGCTCCTGGACAGTCTGTGGTGCTGTTTGGCGGCTTTGGATGCTCCCAATAAATAAGCATCAATGTCTTCGTCATCCAGAGTGTGCCTACACACACTGGCCGCATGAGGCTGGGCATTGTCATGCAGGAGGAACCCAGGGCCAGCGTAATGTCTGAATGGCTCTGAAGTTTTAATTCCAGTACCTAACAACAGTAAGAGTATTGTTGGCTAGCACCCTCCAAGTATAATCCTCCCTAGACCATCAGTGACCCACTGCCAAACCGGTCATGCTGGATAATGTTGCTGGCAGCTTCTCCACAGCATCTCCATACTCATGCTCTGTGAACCTGCTCTCCTCCATGAAGACAAAGGGGCGCTAATTGGTGTTTCTCATTGCACAAAGGAGCAGATACTGGTCCAGCTGCTGGGTTGTTGCCCTTTTACAGCCCTTTCCAGCTCTCTTTGCGGAACAACTGTCACCTGTGACAGGAACCTTTGGAGTGGAAGTGTGAAGGACCACTGAAACTTTCAAGTCAAGAATCTCCCTGTGACCTAAGCAGGTTTTAAAGCAGCAGTGACAGGAAACTTTATGGCAGCTGGGATTTCTGGAGTGGACCTGACAAGATATCTGGACATAAGGCAGCAGAGAAAGGGAGCTCTGTGGCCATGACTGAAGCCTCTTTTGCATTTGTGACATGGTTCTCTGGGACCCGGACTCCAGAGACAGCGCTCATTAAGATAATAAATGATATTCGCTTAAATTCTGATTCTGGCAAAATATCAGTGCTGGTACTACTGTACACTCAGTGCTGCGTTTGACACTGTCGATCATAACATACTTCTAGAGGGACTGGAAAACTGGGTCAGGCTTTCTGGGATGGTACTCAAATGGTTCAGGTCATACTTAGAAGGGAGAGGTTTTATGGTGAG
>NW_015548199.1:808287-809641 GCF_001515605.1 Sinocyclocheilus anshuiensis
TTCAGGTCATACTTAGAAGGGAGAGGTTATTATGTGAGTATAGGAGAGCATAAGTCTAAGTGGACGTCCATGACATGCTGAGTCCCACAAGGCTCAATTCTTGCACCGCTCTTGTTTAGCCTGTATATGCTCCCAAGTCAAATAATGAGAAAGAACCAAATTGCCTATCACAGCTATGCTGATGATACCCAGCTTTACCTAGCCTTATCACCAAATGACTACAGCCCCATTGAGGTTTTCCAGGGATTTCAGCAGGGGTGGTTCTAGGATTTCATCCTCAGAGGGGTTTAGCCCTCAGAGACCGTTAGATACAAAGATTAAAATTAAGACATAACCCGACTGTGTTTGCAACCCAAATTCCAGAGAAGTTGGGACGTTTTGTAAAATGCAATAAAATCAAGAATCTGTGATTTGTTCATTCTCTTTAAATTATGTTTTATTAACAAAGTTCGGGAGGAGCACGTTCAGATAATTAACCTAATGAACACGAGAGGAGCACAATCAGTAATCAACCCAATTAACAAGATAAGAGGTGTGTATATATACACAGCAGACTTACCTTTGTTCCTTGGCAGTTTTTCCAGTATCCCTCCGCCAGCCCTACTCTGCACTTACTACTATTTCTGTCCTAAACTGCAGGGGGGGGTACTCTGGGTTCGGGCCAAAATTCCGAGCTGGGAGCCCTCCCTTCGGAGAGCAGGCTAAATACGCATAACCTTTACTCTGTTTATTATATGTAAGTGTGAACTCATGAACTTTTATTTAATTGACAAAAGTACAAAGAAAAGATTTCCAAAGTTTTCACTGACCAATGTAAATGTATTTTGTAAATATGAACAAAAAGTGAAAAGGTTATAGAATATCCATGTTAAACTCTTTTGAAACAGTAAGCAGGTGAATTGGTAATAGGTCAAGATATCATGTTTAGGTATAAAAGGAGCATCTCAGTCTTTGCAAGCAAAGCTGGATCATGGCTCATCACTCTGTGCCAAATTTCACCAGAGAAGTGTCAAATCAAAAATCACATTTCGCAATGCAAAATTGCAAAGAATTTAGGCCTTTCACCAAGTACCGTACATAATATTGTGAAAAGATATTATGAATCCAGAGAAATCACAGTACATGTAGGGCAAGGCAGGAAACCTCAGTTGAATGCGCTTGACCTTTGAGCCCTCAGATGGCATTGTAACATTAAATCGTCTTCCTCCCATTTTCACCTCAAAATGATGGGTAAGTTGTGCCTCCCCCGACGAGCCGCCACTGAAAGTAAGTTACTAATGTCGAATTTTAGGATTATCATATTTAGGTCAAAACTGTCAGTTGTTTGTGAACTAAATCTGCTGTAAAGGGTGAT
>NW_015548199.1:810049-811638 GCF_001515605.1 Sinocyclocheilus anshuiensis
CGAGTAAAATTGAAAAAGGAGTACTTTTACTTTTACTGGAGTAATATTTTATTATATGTATCTGTACTTTTACTCAAGTACTTGATTTGTGTACTTCGTCCACCACTGGGGCCAGAGCTCATCTCAGATAGTCAAAAAGACAGTGGAAATGTGTGTTGTACTCAGATGAGTCCACATTTCAACTTGTTTCTGCGAAAAATGGATGGCGAGTTCTCAGTCCCAAAAACCAAAGGGACCATCCAGACTTTCATTAGCAACAGAAGCAAAAGCAAATGTCTGTCATGGTATGGGGGTGCAGCAGAGCAAACGGCATGAATATATGCCATCAAGATGATGTCTTTCATGGGAAGTCCATGGATATTAGATCAAGACAATGCCAGATCTCATTCTGCATGTGCTACAACAGCGTGGTTTCATAGAGACAGAGTGAATGTGCTAGACTGGCCAGCAGATCTGTCTCCTATTGAAAATGTATGGCTCATCATGAAAAGGAGAATCAGACAACAACAATCACAGACTGCTGAGCATCTGAAGTCTTGTATCAAGCGAGATTGGACAAAAATGTTGCTTGCAGAACTTTAGCAATTAGTATCCTCAGGGGTCTGAATACTTTCTGTACCCACTGTACATATTGTCCTATCCTAACAAACCATACATCAATAGAACGTTTATTTATTCAGCTTTCAGATGATGTATGAATCACAATTTCAAAAAATTTACCCTTATGACTGATTTTGTGGTCCAGGGTCACATATATGTATTTTTTCTGCCCTTTTGAAAACACCTCAGAACAGATGCTTTTGTGATTTATTTTTTTTGGGATATATTATACTGGCTGACTCTAACCCTGCTCTTGCAAAGCCACCTTCCTGCAGACTGCAGTTCCAACTCGCTCCAACATCTGCAGATTTTAGTAGAGTTGGAGACCCCTAGCTGGCTTATAATAAAATAATCAAGCAAATCAACTAAACAACTGCCAACAACCAATCAAAATTCATAGCAAGCTAAATTCTGAATACATGACTATTACTTAAATGAAGCAGTGTACCAATTTCACTCAATTTTATGAGAATTAACAACAAAGTGTGGCTATCAGTGTTGGGAAGGTTACTTTGGAAATGTAATAGGTTACAGATTACAAGTTACCCTATTTAAAATGTAATAGATGGTTTGGGGAAAAAATTGTTAATTAAAAAATTATAATAAATAAAAGCATATACATCAACTCAAATACAGTTATCTAATAAGCATGTGTCCTATTCTGTGTACTAAACTCCTGAAACATTGGTGTCTCTTTGTATATGATATGATGATAGTTTTCTCAAAATAAGTAAAATACTCATGAAGTGACTCTAGCAGTTCTAGAGATTATTTTTATGTGTTCACGTACTCATATATTGAGGCGGCAGAGGCTGAAAACAACGCGAGCTTCCGTAGGCCTATGTGTAGTGAATGAAATCGCATGTCTGCGCCATTAATTTCCATGAGGGGCGGACTGGGAAAAAAATTTCAGGCCGGGAAATTTCACACTCATACACCCACAACAAATTCTGAAACATGGACAACCCTATTTTTTGTATGGACCTCAC
>NW_015548199.1:812677-813000 GCF_001515605.1 Sinocyclocheilus anshuiensis
AGCAAATGGCTGCAATATAACAAAGAGTGAAAAATTGAAGGGGGTCTGAATACTTTCCGTACCCACTGTACATTTTTATTTTCAGTCTCTTTATTTTGCCCTGATATCTATCTCTCTCATGACTTTAATACTCAAGATTTAACAAAACTATATACTTTAAATTGCCTATACATGTCAAAATTAGTACATCACTAAAATATCTTTATGGAAAAATCCTAATACTGAACACAAGTCATGTTTTTCCATTACAAAAAGTAACCATGCTTTTATTATAGTAAAAGTACAGTAACCATGTTTTTTTTTTTTTTTTGGCAAATGGATTC
>NW_015548199.1:813640-840929 GCF_001515605.1 Sinocyclocheilus anshuiensis
TTTTTATGACTGGATTCTACGAACCAGTCTGTGTTTTCCGCATCGCGAAAATTATAGGGCCGTATGTCTCAGAGTAGTCAGTGCAATTTGGGAAAGAAATCAATTAAATCTGTATACACATATATGTGGATGTGTGTAAATATTCAAATGTAATCCCCTTTGTAATCGTTAACATTTTCATAAGTAACTGTAATTTAATTACACATTTTTTCTTAGTACTGTAACTGATTACAGTTACATTTATTTTGTAATTAAATTACGTAACGCCGTTACATGTAACTAGTTACTCCCCAACACTGGTGGCTATAATAATCTAATTTATGTTTCTCATTAACTAGAAAGAATTAGAGCGAAAGGAAGAGAGAGACTGTCCGTGTGTAAATTGCATCTGTGCAACATCTCTCTAAAGACGTGAGATTAATTACTTCAAAAGCAGCATTGTTACTCCCTAGTTGCTGAGAAATATAATGCAGCAATTCATTAGCAAATCTATTTTATTAATAAAAGTTGTGGGGCAGCATTGACAGTAGTGTTTCTGATCGCTGTCAATCAATCAATTTACCCAGCCCATAAATAAGAAATAGAAGTGATTTTTTTTATTTATCATTTTTAATTCATATGTAGTTTTTTGGGTTTATTGTTCACATGATAAATCTTGTTTTGTTTAGACTATTTCCATGTTATGGTTTCCACTTGAATGTGTGACATGTCATAATAACAAACACCCAACCAAGGTATGAGTCTTCCAAATGCATTTGAAAGCAGCAGAAGTTACAGGAAGGTGATTTGGTTAAAGCTAAACTCTGCAGGAAAGTGAACCTTGAAGGCCAGAGTTGGGAACCCCTACCATGTGGTGTCCCATTTGTCATTTTAAAATTCAGAAGTGTGTTCATGGCCGCCCCCTCAGTGCAGATTTCTGCCAAGCCCAATGAGACAAGCTCTATGCCAGACTTCTACCTGACAGTAAAGCGATATGTTTTTTTTTTTTTTTTAAAGCGCTTAAGTATTTTGTCACT
The DNA here is from genome assembly GCF_001515605.1 of Sinocyclocheilus anshuiensis. Lineage (NCBI taxonomy): Eukaryota > Metazoa > Chordata > Actinopteri > Cypriniformes > Cyprinidae > Sinocyclocheilus > Sinocyclocheilus anshuiensis. Next base: position 814,657 of record NW_015548199.1, read on the forward strand.
TTATAATAGGGGGACCATACGTCCTCTTTTACCCGGACATGTCCTCTTTTTGGACCTAAAAAAATGCGTCCAGGTGTACCCCCGGATTCTAAATCGCCCAAAATGTCCGGGATTCGACTTTTGCTTTCTATAATCGCCATTTATTGTGTGCATTTTTGTATTAAAGCTCTGTGCGGGACTGTTTTCTTAAGGCCGCTCCCAATTTATGACCATACTGCCTGCTCCAGCATTCTGATATTGAATATAATTTTCGCACATCAAGCCGTTATCAATATGCGGAGTAAATCGCTTTGGATGCAGCTCGTGTTGCCAAATCCGCATTTTTTCCACGGAATTGGACAGATTTTAAACTGTTGCGGCGGGTTGATTTTCTTGCATAGGTTTGAAATATTGCATAAATTACCTTCGACTGAAATACTTATTGAAACATTTTGCATTCTATCTATGATAAAACTGTGGTAGGCTAGATGATAAGTTTTGTGAAGGATGGAAGCCTTTTAGCTGTTTATGATCAATCTGCAAAATGGTGACTGTAAAATATGTATTTGAGGTATGAAAATGACATATTTTGAGTTTTGATATGGGATATGGTCATGCGCTACTTTGGGGGCAACTTTAACCCCCCTCAAACTCAACACCCAATGCCCCCACCCCCGTCTGCGTCCTTCCCCCACTGTCCTCTTTTTTGAAAACTAAAATATGGTCACCCTACTCTATAATCCCTGAAGATTTCAATCTTCAGGAAATCTTGCACTTTTCATGATTAGGTAATTGTGACAGCTGTAATCGTAATCATGGTTATTTTCCTGATGAATTGAGGTATTTCTGCTAAGAACAAAATGCACCAAAATGAAATACATTTATCCTTTGCAGACTGTATGTGCAATCTGTGCATGTCTATCCATGTTCGCTTTTATCCAAAACTGATGAATTTGATTCTGGCAACTTTTTATGTTGTTTGTATACATATTGTGGCAGTTCATAAATTAAATGTCCAGTGAGTGGTGCTACAAAATTAATGGTTCACTGCATTTAAAAATAGCATACCTACATTAAAACAAAACAAATGCAGACATAAGATAAAACAGCATTTGCTGAAGCAACCATGCTATTTTTACTTACCTGTACAAGTCTTCGAGCTCTTTTATCGTGACTCATGTTTCACTGGACTCGTACTCAAGCAATCCACATCTCATGTGCAATGCACTTGAATAACCATGCAAGTTTACTATGTCAGAAAAGCAATACATATGGGGCTGGTGATGTTACGCAACCATCAAAATGTGTTCACATACACTATGTAAGTGTTTTGAGGCCATAATATAGTATTGCGCAAAGAACCGTGCATTTATTAATTGATAATCTGCCCCTGCCTGTAATCATAATGGAATAAAAGTTGTTGGTGTTTTACTGCCGCAAAAGCTTTATTTCAGCTGGAATCTGCAGTGAACGTATTTGGAGTTTTGCAAAAAAATGTAGTTAAAAGGCTTTTTTAACCAATGAGCTTTGATTGCATTTTTCAGACAAGGTCACTTATTTCTCGAGTGATAACTAGAAACACTGTTTTGCACTGTTTGTGCATCATTTGAGCTTATATATTCCTATTCCATTCCCATTGTTACTGTTTGACATTTAAATAATTTTCTTCAGACACTCAATGAATTGTTCAAATACAGCATGTACAAAGCATAAAACATTTAATGAGGCAAACACTGTACTTTTTTTTTTTTTTTTTTGCTAAATAAGAAGTGTTTGTTAAATTCAAACACTGCATCGTTTCACATTGTGTAGCTTTGGTGCTGTAATGTGGGATTAACCCCACAAAATCAGGGTCATAACCCAGTGATAAGACCCTTTCAAAATGACATGTGTGAAACATTGTTTTACCTAGGGTTAAAACTAATTTTAAAAGCCCTTAACCCGGGGTTAAGCGCAGTGTGAAAAGGCCTTTGGAGTCTTATATGTGTCTATGCTTTCTATGATGTAAGAGCGACACGCTCTCAATGATTATAGCAAAGCAGGCGGGTGTGTAGTTTTCCTGCGAGAACCCAATGACATTTAACTCAATATCTCACAGGACAGACTATCCTCTTCCTTGCCCAGCATTCACAGCACAGGGGATTAGCTGTAACCAATCCATCAATCTTACTTTACTCTTTCACACTTACACCATGAACAGAGTACACCTTATTCTTTATGTATTCCAGTATTTTCAGTAAGTTAAAACACACACAAAGTTAAATACAATCTGCTCATCTTAAAAAGTTTGGAATTATTATGAACTTTTATTTCAAGAATCAAACATTGACACTTTGTTTCTGAATACCTGAGATGATCTTGTTATTTTACCAATTACAAAATATAATCTCTCTTTCGCTCTCTCTCTTCTTTCTACCTTATTTGGTTTGGGGTGTAACATGACCTGGACATGTTCTGGACAGGCTTCTAAATAATTAATTGAATTCTTATTGCGTGAGGACACCATGATCTTGTCTTGTTTCACCTTCTACAACTTGACACAGACACATTTAGAGTTGCTTAAGCTGGTGTTCCCTGTTTCTGCTGACTTAGAACAGCTGAGCTACAGATACACGTTCTGTCAGGACACCGAGCTATGCTCTCATATTTATCAAACATGACCAGTTTTACATTTGTAGGCATCGTTGTAACTTGTATCTGACATATCCACATGATTATTATATAATTAGTGGCATTGTGAAGGCTGTGGATCAAGGAAACTCCAAGAATAGTAAAAATAGTGGTAATGGCTACATTTGTGACACTTGTATTGGTGTTGAACTAAAAATCACCCGATATTCACAATGTAGAATCTATTCACTTTTACTTGTTTTGTTTTTAGCTATGTTCAGAATAAAATACATCATTTACAACAATAATTTCAAACATTAGTGCCTCATCACAATGCTATTTTAATTCAGTAAGTGCCAGATATCATCTCAAAACTACATAAGATTATTTATCATTTTTAATCCCGTTTTATTTCAGAACTGAATGCAGTGTCATTTGTCACACTGAAAATGAGAGGTGAAGTTGAGTGCATTGCATTGTGGGATGCAGTATTGTGTTCTGTTGGATAGCTGGATAGGAAGTTGTATACCTCATTAGGGAATGGTCCATGCAAGGATGCAGTTTTCTGTTTATTTAACTAATACTGGTTTCTATTATGATTTAGTGAACACTGTACCATGGATCTTAGATGTCATAGGAGACTGTTGCATTCCAGCTTTTTGTAGATACTTTGATTTATTTATTTAAAGTGTGCGCCAGTTGGTGCAGTTGTTCACGCATGCCTCCCACTAAAGGCCATATTACAAGTTTCATGTTTATGCATGGTAGAGGAACTCAAGGCTCATGTCTGGTTGGGTGAAAGTAATCTGTTAAACCATGCTTAGTATAGCCTTTTCTTGCTTTCTCATCAAAGTAGAGAAGACTTCAAATACATCAAATAACTTGAAGGTTATGGCATTTGTGTTCATGTTCTTGATTTTTAGGCTTGCTTAAAAAATGAATTAGCCATGGTATGGTGTCAGCATATGATTGTCCTTCACATTCTCAAAATTCAGAAAAACCCTAAACCCCTTCCTTAGTATTTTGTCTTTTTTCCAGTTCAAATATCTAAACATTCAATAACGCTTTATTTTAAGGTGTACTTGTTGCACGTTACATGTACTTACTATTATAATAACAATAAATTATGCATAATTACATGCAAGTAACCCTAAGCCAAACCCTAATACTAACCCTAACCAGGGGCGCCTTAATGGGGGGCAAGGTTGGACAATTCCAAGATTCCCCCCACCCCCCGAATCAATGATGTTCAGGGGGCCCGGAAACCATAGCGACACCCCTGACCCTTAATCTATATCTCCTAAACCCAATACTTAATAAAACGTGATACACACAGACCACAGAACTTTCTGAGAATGCACACCAAGCTGCATCATAATTTTACCTATGGTGGCATTACAACTGAAAATCCTGTAACTGTATGATTGGTGATGTTGAAACTTTTTTGGTCAAAATCCTAAATATGTATTTATTTTTTATGTTTAATTCAATACATAATTTAACCGCCATTCTAATGTTCTGATAAAACGACTTTTTCGAACTCCTCAGAGGTTCATTAGATCTTCACCAACTCAGCTCTAGACCACCAAAGAGTAATATGTATATTTTTTTAATGCATTAAATTATTGTTGACCTAAATAAACTGTTCATTTAACTCTGCATCTGAGTGCTTTCTCTCCTAGACCACATCTGACAGTGTTCTTAATCTATATGTAAAAAAAATTTGTGTGCACAAGATTTGGCTTAAAAGTCATTGGCCAAATCTAATAAATATATTGGATTGTATCTATAACAAAAAGCTCCCGGAAGAGCAGAACTCAGTCCCAGGACCAGGACTTGCAGAGATGGTCTGGAGCCAGAGAAGACACACAGGAAAAAACACTCTGACAAGTGTAACAGCCAAAATGAACTGGCACAAGATCCACACAGACAGGTTGAACAGAAGCAGAAATCAAGAGTCAAATGAGGCAGACAGTTGAAGTAACTAAACAGATAACAGGTCAACAAGGGAGTGGGGTTCAGATGCATTGGGGAACAAACAGTGTGACATAAACAAAAGCCACGTGCTCAAACCAACACTGAGACAAGACAGAAGTGCACATGGCAAAGAAAAACAAATAAGCCATGTGCTCAAAAGGTGGCAAACAAGTTAACGGAAAGGAAGCCATGCACTCACAACAGAGACCCACAACATGGAGCATGAGTGTCCAGCAACAGGTCCTCAGCTATAACAGAAATGTCAAGATCCAGATGCTATGTTCCGAACACATGACTGAAAAAAGGAGCGCATTGCAAAGAAACTGAGCCAGATGCCATGTACTCCCACACAGAGAAAAGAAGAAGATTCTTAACAGAACCAAGAGGAGAGCACATGGCCAGGCAAAAAAAGTCCCTCAGCCTTCCTTTGACGGTTGTTGTAAAGCTAGACGAGCAGGGAAATGGAAGAAGGAAGATTCTGCATTCTCTAGAATCCTCTTTAGGGCCAGTTTGTTCTGTCACATGCAGTCAAGGAGAGTGAGGAGGATACAGAGTTAAATTACCATATCAAAAGTGTAATAACTCAAATAAAATCACATAAAACAGAGCACACATGGAGATTAAATGGAGACAGAAGTCAAGAAGCAGACAGGTGAGGTAACAAACAATCAGGTAAACATAGGGTCTGGTTTCAAACACAACAGACCACATCACACACAGAATCAAACCAAAGCACAGGGACTGATAAAAGAGCGCATGGCACAGAAACTGAATACGACAAGAACAAGATGCTCAACAGAGCCAGCAGAAGTGTAAATGCGTCATGTGTGCATCATACATGGGAGGTCCACTAATATTGTTTCATGAATGAATTTACGCATATAATCTTTAAGTGATTGTGCTTGAGGTAAGTGTGTTTGGCATGCTTTCTGCAAGGCGGGTAGAGCAAAATACCTAAGCAAAATTCCTAAAACGGTGGTATAGGCAACCCTGCTCCTGGTTCTCCTCGTGCAGACTTCAGTTCCAACCCTGTTCCAAAACACCTGTTAGTTAAGTTAACCTGAACACCTTGATTGACCTTGATCTGAGGATGCACATCATGAAGTTAGTTCTTAGAGAGAATGTACAGAGCTGATAAACAAGCATGTTAGCTATCGATCTTTTGTGAAAGCCTAATATAACCGATCCAGGCTCATTGGAAAAACATGCATGGTGAAATTTCTACAAAATTATATTATGTGGCTTCTAGCACAATTCGCAACACTTTCAAGGTGAAATGTCCAGTGAGTAGCACTAGAAGCACATTCGGTTTTATCCAAAACAGATGAATGTGAATCTGGCAATGTTTTAGAGCTAAAAGTTTAAAGTTTTATCGTATTTGAAAATAAACCAAACCCTAATCTAAACCTAACTGAAAGATTTGTGAGATATGCTGATACAACTTTAACTTGCTTCTACAAGTCGTTTAGCTATTTTATCATGACTTTTGTCTCAACACATCGGAAAGTAGCAGTCAGACTAAGTTCATTGACAAGTGATCAGCTGTCTCCAAAAAAACAGTGTACTTGGACATGCTTTTAGCTATTTTATCATGACTTTTGTCTCAACACATCGGAAAGTAGCAGTCAGATTGTAAGTTCATTGACAAGTGATCAGCTGTCTCCAAAAAAACAGTGTACTTGGACATGCAGCTTTTATTACATGTTTATAGGAAAGGTATGCTCCTCCTTTAGAGGGCTACAGATCAGTGGTGCGTTTCCCAAAAGCATTAACCAACTATGGTCACAAGTTCCATTGAACTCTGTTGGTAACCAACAGAGCTTGTGACCATAGTTTAGTTGCTTTTGAGAAACACACCCCAGATAGTCAGCCACTCAGTGAGAACATATAAAGAGGGCAGCTCAGAACTATATAGGTCTATATGTTGGAGCAAGATTGGAACTGACATCTGCAGGATGTTAGCTCTCTAGGAGCAGGGTGGAGATCCCTGATGCAGGTTTACAGAGACATACTAATGTGGCCTAGTAGTCTGATCAATTGAGATGCATTAAGTGTCCAACTGTGCTTCATTGAATTTCCCCCAATCTTCTTCTCCTTTTTGCTACATGGAAAAAGCATCCCATTTGTTATAGCTGGAATCTGCATTTCTCCCCATTCTTTTCTCACTCCATGGATATGTTCCATTAGTATGTCTGTCATAAACATATATCAAATATTATGCAAGCTCACTCCCATTCTTCTTATTTTTGTTTCCTGTCTATCTTTAGCTCTCTATCACTATTACTCTCTAGCATTTGAGTAGCCTCTTTTTAAACGTCAGGCCCTGGCTTCTTATTAGAGGCAGTGTAATTACAAGAAACATTATCTCTTCCATCTACAGGAATCAAAATGAAAATTAGTTTAAATTAGGGCTGCACGATAAATCGCCGTTGTTCACTGACGAGCTGCGCAAAAAATCGCGCGAATATGAACGTGGTTTTGCGCAGCTCGTCAGTGAACAACGGCTCTGTGTAGTTAATGCTGCTCAATGTGAAAACCCGCAGGTGATGGAGATTTACCGCTGATTACAGAACCGGCTTTACTGATAAGATGCGCGATATATATAGTAAAACAACTGAAAGTGGGGAGAAAACCTCATGATGAAATAAATATTTTTTCTCCAATGCATATATATATACCCATCTATATGGATATGGATATATATGGTGACAAACCGGCAGTAAAAAAAAAATGCTTTTTTTGTAAAATACCTTTTTTTGGAAAAAAAAATGCATATAGGCCTATTTATGTAGTGTGAAGTCTGATCTTTGAGAAAATATAAAGGGTCACTAACTTCATCAATTCTTTCACTGCTTTTTTAAACAGTTTTACTGAACTGTACCATAAATTTGTCCTATGGTGTGACATAGCAAAAATTAAGGGGAAAAAAACTCTTAATAATACATAAATAGCATGAGAGAGATTTATCTTTATTGTTAGACACTTATTTTCATATAGTGCTATTTATTTATTATGAAATTATAATTAACAATTTTTCCCCATGACTTGTTGGACAATTTCCAGACAAACTTTGCTGTCATCCGTTCAAAACTGCTGAAAATTCTAGCATTTTAAGTTGATTGATATTTGTATCTCCCCAAATGATCTCAGAGAATTAGGTTCTGTAGACATTTACATTTAGTCATTTAGCAGACTCTTTTATCCAAAGTGACTTACGAATGAGGACAATAGTTTAATATGAAATTATAATGAACATAATTTTTCCCCCATGACTTGTTGGACAATTTCAAGACAAACTTTGACAAGAAGACAAATTTTGCTGTCATCTGCTCAAAACTGCTGAAAATTATACCATTATAAGTTGAGTGATATTTATATCTCCCCTATTGCAATACTCAGCTGTTTTTTAAGATATTTTGAGATTAAAAACAAATCTGTGGTTCTTTTATGTGTGTCACACCATAGGACATTACGTCACACTAAAGGACAGAAATGATAGTTAAAAAAGTATTTCTATTTAATTTTGAACATGTCAAAGGAGAAAGAAAGTTTAATTTTGATTTTGAAAGTTTTTCAAACAAAACAAAATAATTTTCATCAACAAAATTCAGTCTCTTAGTCAATCAGTATGTTACTGAATCTCTTCTAGCCCCCCTGCTGCATGTGTGGCACATCTAAATATGACTGATATTCAAACTATATTCATTAACATAACAAAACTATATGGCTACTCTTTTTAAGGCATCATTTTGATTCTATTTTCTTTCTGCGTCGTTCTCTTAGGATCTCCTGCCTTCTGGTGGATCCCTGTTCATTTTCTGTCTATATTTCCATGTCCTCTCTTTTCCACTAATTTCTCTCCTTCAATTCTTTCTGTCTCAAAAACAAAGTATCACATTTTACATTACGTCACACTAAAGGACGGAAATGGTAGTTATTAAATTATTTCAATTTAATTTTGAACATGTCAAAGGAGAAAGAATGTTTCATTTTGATACAATCAATATCAACATGTTTTTTAAACAAAACAAAAAATCTTTTTCATCAACAAAATTCAGTCTCTTAGTCAATCAGTATGTTACTGAATCTCTTCTAGCCCCCCTGCTGCATGTGTGGCACATCTAAATATGACTGATATTCAAACTATATTCATTAACATAACAAAACTATATGGCTACTCTTTTTAAGGCATCATTTTGATTCTATTTTCTTTCTGCGTCGTTCTCTTAGGATCTCCTGCCTTCTGGTGGATCCCTGTTCATTTTCTGTCTATATTTCCATGTCCTCTCTTTTCCACTAATTTCTCTCCTTCAATTCTTTCTGTCTCAAAAACAAAGTATCACATTTTATACTTATTTTCATGACATTTTATAACAGTACAAGTTTTCTGTAAAACATCGGAAAATAGTTTAATCAATGTAATTGTTGCATTTAAGATCACTGAAAATGATCAAAAAAGAATAAAAAGGAGTTAAATAAATCTTATTTATTTATTTAAAATGCTTTTTAAAGAGACCTTGTCCTCTGGTGTGACAGTACAGGCGTCACACCGGAGGACATTTTCTGTCACACCATAGGATGTTTCAGCCTTTTGTGTCAATTAATGACCTTGCTATTCTGAGCTAACCTGTCATTAGAGGTAAGCAAGACACATTTGCATAATTTTCCATCATTATGTAGTTTTACGTACAGTTTTTAATTAAAAAATATAATTTATGGTTGTCACACCAAAGGACAACAAAACGTAGCACTTTTGTAATGGTTCCAAAAAAGTTAAATATTTGAACAATTCTGAGACAAAAATGTACCATGTGCACATGTCATGGGCTTCACAGGGGGCTTTAGTAACACGCCATGAATGGGGTCCTTCAACTAATTAAAGTTTTCTCTGGAATTGGCCGATTTAAAATCAGGATATGAATAACACTGCAGCTTTCATAACAACACGTCCATATAGGACAAAGGAATGTTTCATGATTTACTGCATTTTAATTAACGACAATATTAATTATATCTTGTGGGACAGTGAACATGCCATGTCACTCTAACAACCCATAATAAAAAGATAGTAGACTAGTAGATAGAATAGAAAAAGAATCGAGAAAGCTAGTGTAAGAGGCCTTTTTTATAAAGAATACAAGCATTTAGAAAACGAATAGAGAGTGCAAGTGTTAGAGGGTCAAGTGTTTTTTAAAGAAAATAAAACAAATAGATAAAATAGAATTAGAATAGAGAGTGCTAAAATTAGAGGGTCAAATAAAGATGGAAGAGATGTGTTTTAGCCGTTTCTTGAAGATGGCTTGGGACTCAGCTGCTTGAATTGAGTTGGGCAGGTCATTCAACCAGGAGGGAACAGTTACTGTAAAAGTCTGTGAAAGTGATTTTGTGCCTCTTTGGGATGGTATCCCAATCTCACGAGAAACATAACTATTTTATGACATGGCAAATTCGTAAGAATTTGTATAATGTGATTCAAAAAGTAAGAATTAAGGCCCACCCTTAAACCTAACTGTCAGTGGCGCATAAACAGATGGCAAGAAAACAAATGAGACCATATATGAATTCATATAAATTATATGAATTCGCCAAACGTAGTTACGAGCTGTCACAAGAGTGTGTTCGACATGAAATACTGTAAATATATTTTCAGTAATTAGCCATGGATACTTGGCTAAAATAGTGATGCACTACAGCATTAGTTTTCTAATCAGATCTTAATGCTAAGACAGATCTGAAAAGGATCATAGGAAATGATTGTGTTCTTGTTCATGCCAAACCAATGTGTGGATGTCAGTGTGACATTTAAGCCTCCCATGTAACCACACTCCTCTAATGCTTGGTCCAAATCAACCTTCCAGCACTCCTCTAACTGCCCCCTCCCATCCGAGGCCACTTGGCCCATCACTCACTCTAGCTCTCTCACCTTCTGCACTCTCCTTATTCCACTGACCATGCATGTTCCAAAAACAGATCAACTTTTCATTTCAGTGCTACCCCCTATGTATGCTACTGCCTCATGCTCCTTGCCCACCAAATAACCCCCCACATTCTTAAGTCTGAGATGCCGAATATGTTCAACCCCTAGACTATAACTCGGCCCTGCAGAGCCATACGCAACTGATTGGAATTTTGGGGTGTGGTGACGGGCAACTTTGACCAATAGGGCAGCCGGCAGCAATATAAAACACTGCACATGTGTGAATTTATTCGCTCTTTCTGTCAGTCCATCACTCCTGTGAGGAGGGGGTCCAAGTAACGGGGGGCAGATTTTGAAGTACAGAGAGCAACAAGAGCAATAGGGACAATCAATTAAAGGCACGGATAGACCTGTTTAACTAAGCTTTTGCCACTCCTGAAGATCCTTCACCCCTGACAGGATGGAGGGCGCCCATATCAAGGCCCCGGCCGAATGTCTGGCCTACTTCGCAGTTAGTGAAACCACAGGTCTTTCCCCGGATCAAGTCAAGAAGAACCTGGCTAAGTACGGCTACAATGGTGAGATTCATGAGATGTCTTGAAGACGCATGCAGGGTTTAATAGAAAGACAACCAAACACTCTGACTGGTGGACATGTCTCATTTTAGGAAGGCACAGAGATAGCATTACAATAGTGCTTTTGGGTTAAACTTTTAAATTGTGAAAACAGTAAATGCAATTGCATAGATGGTTTAGGGTTTTCTCAAATGTTCAGAATTTTCAGTGGCATTTCAAGGGACATCAACAGGTTGTGGTGCAGAAGCTAGTATTGAAAATAGACTTTGGCGGAGGGGGAGAAGGGAAGAAAGACAGGTGATGGCACAGCAGCCTTGCTTGGTTATTTGAGAGGTCTTATTAGATTAGCAGTATTTCAGGCAGATGGGGGAGGGAGATTCTTAGGTTCTGGCTGAAGTTGGCATGGGTGATTAGATATGTTACTGGCATTACCAAGTGATGATGTACAAAACAGGCCCTGTTGTACAGAGAGAACATAGCAAAGTTTAAAAAACAAAAATGTAATGATCCCAAGTGTGTGAGACTGAACATGTTCTTTTTAACTAATACTTTCTGTAAATCATCTGCAAAGTTCTTAAAATGCCTCAACTTCCTTTTTCATATGTGTCATATAAAAATCAGCTGGAAATGTTATGGCTTAATAGCGCCTCTGAGGTACAGTGAAAGATTGGCCAGGGTAATGCTGTTGTGCTGTCTTGAATTCTGGTCAGTTGTTAATTTCTTTTTTCTTTTTTTCTCTCTTTTCTCCGTCTATACTTTGTTTCTCAGAGCTGCCAGCTGAGGAGGGTAAGTACACATATATTGCTAAAAAAGTGACATCATGAGAAATAAATCAAGTCCATATTTACCAGCCACTATGACAGCAATAGAATCTTAAAATCTAGTAAGGATTGAACTAAATTCCCATTCCTTTTAGCAAAATCCATCTGGGAGCTGGTCATTGAGCAGTTTGAAGATCTGTTGGTCAGAATTTTGCTGCTTGCTGCCTGCATCTCTTTCGTAAGTTACTGACAAGTGGACAGTTCCGAAAAACTGCAAATATACCAGCAACCACAGAGAAAAATCAATACTCATGTTTGAGGTGTTCATCTAAATGTTGATATTTACTAAATATAAATATTAATTTTTTTTTTTTATTGAGCATAATGTGAACATTATGAAATGATTGGATGTAAATCATATATAGAATCATATATTTTTGAGAACAAACGAGTTCTCTAAATCGAGACCTTGTGTATGTACAAAACATATTAAACACTTTGCTTCATGTGATTTAATCAGATCTGTCAGCATATAGATACAGCATGTCGCACAATTTTAAACACACCCTTTAAACTTTAGTGGTGTGTCGTGTGTACAGCTGTTGTGACAGTATAGGTTCCATTCTGCACTTCATGCTGTAACATACACCATGACCATCTATGGTGTTACGCAACAAGGTACACATACTAATTTGCCATTTATTTTAGCGTTATGGTTGTGTGCAAAAGTCAACATAGTACTGAGAGCAGTACAGCATCAGCATTATGATATGTTGGCAGTATTACCTACTGCAATGTAGAATCAAATAGTATCCTATAGGGATGCTTGATCTTAATTTATTGTGCCAGGAAGCCATACAAATGGTGTTATTTATCTCACAGCGTTCTAAGCAGGAAAGACTCCGTAAGGTGGATTTTTAGGGGGTTCAGCGGGTATTGGGAGGTTGGAGGTAAACATGGGGGGTATTAATGTCTGCCCCCCTCCACACTGTGCCTCAACCAGCTGTTCCAATAGCCTTAGAAGGAAAAAATTTAGGGGCTCAGACGACGAGTGTGAGGGAGAAGGGGTTATTTTAAGAAGGACTCAAGTTGAAGACAGAAACTCTATACTTTTGAAAGGTCAGGAGAGATGCATGAGAGAAAGCGCAGCGAGAGTCGCTATAACAGCAGGTCTGTTGTGCAACAATATTGTGAAATAATGTTTTGACTGGTTTTTATGTATGCATGCATTGCACAAGAGAAGAAATTAAGCAACCAGACCAATAGCATCATGAATTTCAGAAGTAATATTTAGGGTGGGGTGTCAATAAATAAAAAAAGTGTATTCGAAAGTACTTGGATAAATATCTTTAACTTCCCTAAAAGCTTTATATTAATGGTGTAATTGCCTATACATTTTACTACATTTTGTAAGATTTAACTTCAGATTACTTTGTGTTTCCTCTCATCCTCTCATAAAACACTATTGAGTGTGATAACATTATTTAGCAAAACTGTATACTGAAGTACAAAACTCTGTACTGAAGTACATTCTGAGATTATTTTAAGGACCTTTTTTAATATCTTCCATGGATGATATATGTCTTATCAGGTCACTATGTACCTTATGCTGGTTTCTAATGTCTCTCTTTCTGTGTTTTTAGGTCCTGGCCTGGTTTGAGGAGGGTGAAGAGACCGTCACTGCCTTTGTTGAGCCTTTTGTCATTTTGCTCATTCTCATTGCCAATGCCGTCGTCGGTGTGTGGCAGGTAATGCACCAAATACGCAGATATATGTAGACTTTACTGATTTCATAAAGTAAATTAAGTGAAGGCATAACTCACTTGCATCTGTTATGTAAACCAAGCAAATGTCTGTCTGTCATTCAGGAGCGTAATGCTGAGAGCGCCATTGAGGCTCTGAAAGAGTATGAACCTGAGATGGGTAAGGTCTACCGTTCTGACAGAAAGAGCGTCCAGATGATCAAGGCCAGAGAGATTGCCCCCGGTGACATTGTGGAGGTGTCTGGTACGTCTTTTCACATGCTCTTTTTTCACAGTCTCTTCATTTTGGAATAGCTTATAGAAATACTTATTATTTTTTTAATACATGTTTTATTCAGTGCACAGTTTGCAGATTTTCTGTATGTCTAGAAGTCCCATGGTGACCTAGTTTTTTGTCGCTATGTGCAGTATACAACAGAGCACGTTGCATAGAATACTGTACCCACCACATACACTATAATCTTTGGTCCATTTTTTCTTTTGTTCCAAGTTTCCTATAGGTCAGATTTTTGTTCAGGTTCTTTTTGTTGTTGCACTAGTCATGAATCACTAACGTTTTGCTACACTGCTAACTCATTCTTTCCTCTTCCCTAGTTGGTGATAAAGTTCCTGCTGACATCAGGATTACTGCTATCCGTTCCACCACCCTTCGTGTTGACCAGTCCATCCTGACTGGTTAGTGCTTTTAACAGTGTTCACCTCTACTCTCTACTCTAACAATGATCATTAAAATGGGCCCATTGGTATAAAATTTGTTAGAACATTAAAACTATACAAATGCTGCAAACATGACAAGTGGTTTCTTTTTAATTAAAATTAATTTGTAAAGCAGCAGAACTCTCCTCTCCAGTGTATATTTATTGTGTATTATATTTTATTGTAATTGTATATAAATATGGTTAACTCTTTGTACAGGTGAGTCCGTCAGTGTGATCAAGCACACCGAGCCTGTCCCCGACCCTAGAGCTGTCAATCAGGACAAAAAGAACATGCTTTTCTCTGTGAGTTTTCATCCACACACTCATCCAGCTACTCATCAATTGGTTTCTACTCATACCTCAATACACACAAGTTTCTGGAAAAAAGTTCCTATCAGATAATGATAGCTCTAACCTTAACCCAAATCCTAACATGGTAACTGTGATTTTGCCCAGTACAATGGGTTTTTGGTACTGGAACAACAAACGTAATCATAAACCTAACCATTAACCCCAACTCCAGCCTGATCATAAAGTCTTCATGGTAGAAAGAAGTATTGTTCCAAGAACAAGAAGTATTTTAAGTTTCCTTTCCCACCTATAGGGCACAAACATTGCTGCTGGCAAGGCTATTGGAGTTGCTGTCGCTACTGGTGTATCCACTGAGATTGGTAAGATCCGTGACCAGATGGCCGCCACAGAGCAGGAGAAGACCCCTCTGCAGCAGAAACTGGATGAGTTCAGTGAGCAGCTCTCTAAGGTTATCTCTCTGATCTGCATCGCTGTCTGGATGATCAACATTGGCCACTTCAATGACCCCGTCCATGGTGGATCCTGGATCCGTGGCGCTGTCTACTACTTCAAGATCGCTGTTGCTCTGGCTGTAGCTGCTATCCCTGAGGGTGAGCATGATAACATGTGCAACACATCTCCCAGGTTAATTACACAAGTTAATTATGTAATTCCCACTACACACAACATTATGTCCAGAACAGGGTTGAAAGCATGACCTTTAGTCTGTACTTTACATAAAGCATAGTTACCGTATCTAAACCTTTTGAGATTATCAATATTATTAAAAGATATTAATCCAACCATAAACTGTACTCTCGTCAGGTCTGCCTGCTGTCATCACTACCTGTCTGGCTCTTGGTACCAGACGTATGGCCAAGAAAAATGCCATTGTCCGTTCACTGCCCTCTGTGGAGACCCTGGGCTGTACTTCTGTCATCTGCTCCGACAAGACTGGCACCCTGACCACCAATCAGATGTGTGTGACCAAAGTAGGTGTTCAGCTATCTTTATGTACACACATCAACCAAGAAATAATGAAGTTATTGCTAATACTGATATACTGTAATCCTAAAGGTGAAGTGTGTAATTATTTCACAGAGGAAATACTCTTCTCCCAGTTGAATCTGCTGAAACAACTGTAAGCCTTCAGTAGGCTGACTTTCAGAGTTCACTTTCAAAACATTGCTAAGATAATATCATTTAAGCTTTTTCCAGGCTCAAATGGCAACTTGGATCAACCAAGTTTGAGAATTTGGGGAAGGACCATTTATTTATTTATTTTCCGAAAAATGGCAGATTGGAAGGGGAAATAGGTGTGTTTGGAAAAAAGCACATTATTTTTGTAATTTCTTTGGGTGCTGCAAGTGGTACTGAAATCACACAATTTACCTTTGAACATGGGTACAGTATAAGTATTGTGCATGTATACATTTATATTAATATTGGGATATTTTTACTTGCACACTAAGATGAAATTGTGTATTATTACAGATGTTCGTCATTGATAGAGTTGATGGTGATCACGTTGAACTTGACAGCTTTGATATCTCTGGCTCCAAGTATACACCCGAGGGTGAGGTGTAAGTACACAATAAAACACTTCCCCTAAAATGCTCCTTTTTATTATCAGGCTATCAGCATGTCAAAGTCACTATTGTAATCTGAGTGGCATATTTCTCTTAGCACAAAGCTGGGTGCTCGTGTTGACTGCGGTCAGTATGACGGTTTAGTTGAGTTGGCCACCATCTGCGCCCTCTGCAATGATTCCTCCCTTGACTACAATGAGGTGAGAGATACATACTCTTTCACACTTCATTCTTTTGTTCTCTTTTCTATATTTGTCTGAAGACAAAAACTGTCATCTACCTCTGTGTTACAGTCCAAGAAGATCTATGAGAAGGTCGGTGAGGCCACTGAAACTGCTTTGTGCTGCTTGGTTGAGAAGATGAATGTTTTTAAGTCCAATGTCAACAACCTGTCCAAGATTGAGAGAGCAAATGCCTGCTGTAGTGTAAGTAGAGATGTAAACCTTCTTAAAACATCAGTAATGTAGCTTGGCACTGATAGCTCTGTAACTCAAATTTGTTTCCATTTTTATCCTGTGTAGGTTGTGAAGCAGCTGATGAAGAAGAACTTCACTCTGGAGTTCTCCCGTGACAGGAAATCTATGTCTGTGTATTGTACCCCTTCCAAGGGTGATGCAGGCTGCAAAATGTTTGTGAAGGTATGTGTCCCACTCAAAAAAGTACCATGGTTTCTTAGAAGTTCCTTGCAAATAGCATGGTATATGAAAGTATATGTTATCTAGTGCATCATTGTACAATGGTACTGTCACAATATTATTTGTAAGGATTTAAGAAGTAAATGATCACAAAAATGTTAATATTGATGGGGATCTTCAACAAAATAATACATGCATTTCATGACTCCTCATTTTGTTAATATAGGGCGCTCCAGAGGGTGTGATTGACAGGTGTTCCTATGTACGCGTTGGTTCTACTCGGGTACCCCTGACTGGCATTGTAAAGGATAAGATCATGTCCGTCATCAAGGAGTGGGGTACTGGCCGTGACACTCTCCGTTGCCTGGCACTTGCCACCCGAGACAGTCCCCTGAAGGTTGAAGAAATGAACCTTGAGGACTCTACTAAATTTGCTGACTACGAGGTGAATAAGAAAAACATAACACCTTAATTAATTTCATCTATCCATTCTCCCATATCTGGCTGGTAAAGCTTATTGCCCAGCAATTCTTACTAGTTAAACTAGCTTGTAAGGCTGCCAGCCCGTGCTAGAGACCAGCATCGGACACTTTGGATGTGGCTGCTCAGCTTTTCCTCTTGTTGAATATATTTGGCCAGGATCTCATGTTAAAAAAACTGTAGCCTACTATTCACAGGCTATTTAAGACAATGTTAAGACTAGATGGCAAATGCTAGACTAAATGCTGCACTCAATCTACAGTGGTTTGCCTGCACTATTCCCTGGTTTCTAGAGTAAAGAAAATGCTGTACTCACTCAAAGCATAGACTGTATCCAAACAATCACAATTATAATATCGATATGGATAATATAATAGCAAAATATGGAGATATTCGACAGCGACGATATCCTCCTGCTATGGTGGTACAGCATGGATAATGGATAAGGTTTAATAAATGCTAAGCTACATAAAATCTTTGTCTTATTACTTTCCTGTCTTGTTCAGACTGACTTGACCTTCGTTGGCTGTGTCGGTATGTTGGATCCCCCCCGTAAAGAGGTTACTGGCTCCATTGAACTGTGCAGGGCTGCTGGCATTCGTGTTATCATGATCACTGGTATGCTTTTTATCCATCCTTTCATCAGTCATCTCCCTCAACCTTTTAATCTTTTATTGTTGCAAGACCTGACACCTGTCCACAAAAACCCTCAGGTGACAACAAGGGTACTGCTGTGGCCATCTGCCGTCGTATTGGTATCTTTAGTGAGGATGAGGATGTAACTGGCAAGGCTTACACTGGCCGAGAGTTTGATGACCTGCCCCATTCTGAACAGAGTGAAGCTGTCTGTAAGGCATGCTGCTTTGCCCGTGTTGAGCCCTCCCACAAGTCTAAAATCGTTGAGTTCCTGCAGGGCTACGATGAGATTACTGCTATGGTGAGACATATGTACACTTTACAAGCCAGCTTCCACAACACCATATCACATGAAACCCTGCCTTTAAGATTATATAGTAATGCTGTTATCTTTCCTTCAGACTGGTGATGGTGTCAATGATGCCCCTGCCTTGAAGAAGGCAGAAATTGGCATTGCCATGGGCTCTGGCACTGCCGTTGCCAAGTCAGCCTCTGAGATGGTCCTGGCCGATGACAACTTCTCTTCTATTGTGGCTGCCGTTGAGGAAGGCAGAGCCATTTACAACAACATGAAGCAGTTTATCCGTTACCTGATTTCTTCCAATGTTGGGGAGGTCGTCTGGTGAGAATCCATGGCCTTGTTTAACGTATGTTTAATGTACTCATGTACAGTATGCTCGCGCTTGACATTCTTCTCGTCTCTTCTTTTCTCATAGTATTTTCCTGACTGCTGCTCTCGGTCTGCCTGAGGCTCTGATCCCAGTCCAACTGCTGTGGGTGAACTTGGTGACTGATGGTCTGCCCGCCACTGCCCTGGGCTTCAACCCCCCTGATCTTGATATCATGGGCAAGCCTCCCCGCTCTGCCAAAGAGGCCCTGATCTCTGGCTGGCTGTTCTTCAGATACATGGCCATTGGTGGTTGGTATCGTTGTTACTTCTGTGGGATGTCAGCTTACTCAAGTTCTCTATGTGAGTTTTGGTGTTGGTCTAATAAATTGACTGTCCTCAGGTTATGTGGGTGCTGCTACTGTGGCTGCCGCTGCCCACTGGTTCATGTATGATGTGGAGGGTCCTCAGGTCACCTACTACCAGCTGGTGAGCAATATCTCCATCATATTATTATTTAGTAATGTATTTATCACACATGGAAAGAAAGTTCCTTTGAAACATCAGTTCACGCCTGCTAAATTCTCTTCCTGCTGTAGTCTCACTTCATGCAGTGCCACGAGGAGAATGAGGACTTCACTGGCATTGAGTGTGAGGTGTTTGAGGCTGCTCCACCCATGACCATGGCCCTGTCTGTCCTGGTCACAATTGAGATGTGCAACGCTCTCAACAGGTTACATCTTAACTGCAGTTTTATTACATCAAACATGATTTTGTCTTGTAACTCAACAGCTAAATTCCAAAATCTAGTGAGCCTCCTTGTTAATCTAAAGTCTAAGGCAGTATGTTAACCAAAATTTTCCCTATAGTAACTGTAACTGATTTGTAACGTTCCTCACTGACAGCCACTTTCTTAACAGTAACCTATATGTATCACTAAAATAGTAACTTGTGAAGTGTACAGTGTAATCACAATTTCCCTTGACTCTGTCTAGCATCATGAATCATTTTTTTTACATTTCTGTGGAAGATACAATGCATCACAGCCTTAGAATTTGGCAAAAAAATTGTATCTTAAAACAGTGCCCTAAACAACACCCATTTTTGAGGCCACCACAACACAGCACCTACAAAATAGCAATTTAAGTTTTTAGCATTTATCTATGTTATACATTTGGCACTAAGTGTTTTTATTGTGCGTATTTCCTGGATAAATTAAAACACAGAATAAAAAAAATAAAAATAAAAAACATCAGTTCCCAAGAAAAAAAAAATCAGTTCCTAAAATTTTAAAATATTTCAAAATCAAAATACGATTCCAAGTGATCAGAGGGGACATGTTATTGACAGGTGTAATTGAGGCCAGTGATGCCATACAATACTGTCAGGTTAAGCAACTGAGCTAATTTTACCCTGAGACTGATGGTGGCAATAAGGGTTTTTCTCTGTGTTTCTATGTATTTCTCAATAGCTTGTCTGAGAATCAGTCCCTGTTGCGCATGCCTCCATGGAGCAATGGCTGGCTAGTGGCTGCCATGACCCTCTCCATGTCCCTCCACTTCATGATCATCTATGTGGACCCCCTGCCCGTACGTCTCTCATCTTTATTTCATCCTGTTCTTTATATTTGACTATATCTCTTACACTGGCCACAACTTTCCTTTTCCTATTACAGATGGTTTTCAAACTAACTCACTTGAACGTGGAACAGTGGATGGTGGTACTGAAGCTTTCTTTCCCTGTTATCCTCATTGATGAGGTGCTGAAGTTTGTTGCCCGCAACTACCTGGAGCGTAAGTTCTCAAACATATGTAAATATGGATGTATTCACATAATTATAAAATAACATGCATTTAAATAAACACATTTTACATGTCAAACTACATTCATACTTATACTCTATTAAAAACTTGCTGACTTGTTTCTATGAATGAAACTTAATATAATGTCTTCCCTAAACTTACATTTTTCTATTTATTATATATTAATTGCATTTAATATTTCCTTCATATAACTTGTTTGCACTAAAAGTTCTTTTAAATTCCACACTCTTCCTTCTTTTCTCTTATCTCTCACACTCATTTCATTTATTTCACACTAACCTACTATATTCATTTCTAGCCTAAACAGTCCACACCTCCCAGTTTTCAAGTAACAGAAGCAAGGTATCCAGTAATAGCCATGCTGTACCTGTCTTTATGAATGTCTACATGTCTCTATCCTTTTGCATGTTTACCGTTTTGGTTGGTGTTGCTTTGAGAGAACATGTTGTCTTAAACTTGTCTGTGATTCAGCCATGCATGCATGGAACTCCAGTGAAATTTATGCTGAACTTTCCACTTGTCTTCCCTTGTATTGTCAGCCCAATAGAAAAACTGGCTTATTTCTACTAATGGAGACATTTTATTTTCTATGATATAAACTAACTTCTTGCTAAAGTGCTTGGTAAATATTTATTGTGGATAGACAATGTGCAACCCTTAGCATAACCCTGAAATCTGATTAACTGAGAGTAATGTTGTTCCAGAACAATTAAGGATGATCCAGGAATGTCCTGTTTGGGTAAATCATGTTCCAAGAACATGTTCTGCTTGTGTAAATCAAGTTAAATGCAAATATATTCTTTTCTTGAAGTTTTAAGATACAGTGTTGTGAATTAATACATTAGTTTATATTACAATACTATGTACTGTAATTTAAGGAAATGTGGATGTGAAGCCACTAAATATTGCTAAATATCGCAATATTGTATAGTGACGTGTGTATTAAGATACGTATCGTGTTGTGAGGTAGTAGACGATAACCAGCCCTGCTGATACCCAAAACAGGGTTTCAAAAAATCATGTTTAGTGCTGTTTAGCATTTGCTCAGTGTTCTTATGTTTATTAAAACTCATCTTTTTGTGATTCCCAGCTAAAGCATGAAATGTAGAGACAACCTGGGAGTGAAAAAAAAACAGGAGATAAAGAAGAAGAGAACAGCTAGAATGAATGAGGAAGAATGGGAGAAGAGAGTATTTACATCCGCTGAGACAGAAGCTCTCATGAGCCCATCTGCAGAATGGAGAGTACAACATCTTTGGAAAATATATAAAACACAGAAAAACTAAAAAATACTAAGTTTAGTGACAGAGATGAATATATAGGTCAGCCCTTCCAAATTAGTGTTTGAATACTGAATTGTTTTATTCTCAAATGAAGTGTATTAAACATTTTTGTTAAAATTGTATACCATTTTAGTCTCCATTTTATTTCTCTTCATTCTATTTCTACATATACATACCTGCACAGTTTTGTGTTTTTAATTCCATTCCTTAATTACCTCCTAGAGGCATTTCCCCCATTAAGTCATGAACATAACAATTACTTGTCAATCAATAAAAGTAATTTCATTGGATTTAATATTTGATATGAGTTCTCTTCATGGAAGAGGCAGTTGTTTACAAACAAATGGATTTACATGCCTTTGCTTCATTGGTGAAGTGGAGGTGTAGCATTTAAAAAAAAACACTTTACACATTAACCTGTTCACTTGAATCCTACTTTTGGACCCAAGAAATGGCATAATAAAATTCAAATGGATGTAGTTCATGAAACCTTTGCATAAGGAAGTGAAATAATTTTAATGCCTTGTATTTCCAGGGCTTGCATTTTTAGGTCCTGAAATTTAACACAGTTGTTCATTTAAGCTGTGAATATTTCAATTCAAAATATTTCACACACATTTTCATAATTAAAAATTCAATAATTCATATTCACCTTCCAGAATTCACTTCCAAAATATTCAATCTTTTAAAAAATACGATGTATAATATTCGACAGGCAAATTTCGGTCCACTTTATTTCACTTTCCAAATTCGCTTCCACAAATTCAGTGGTTAAAATTCGCCATTGCACATCCGGGATCTGCAGGAATAGCAGTAGAGCACGATGCGTGATCTCCAGCTGCTGTCGGTCGCTCACCAGCAGGTGGCGCAAGTGGCTGTTGATGAAGACCAAAGCATTAAGTCATTCATTTACAAAAACAGAACTGCAGAAATGGAACAAGCGCTAAATAGAAGTTTTGATTATCTGGGCCAGTATAAACATGTGGAAAAGCTGATCGTGTGTATGTTTAATTCAACATCTTCGCTGTTTCCTGTAGCCTACATCTAAGCAGCGTTCTCTACCACAAAGGAGATTATAATGCTGTTTTACCCAAAGCTGAAGTACAGAACTAACATTACATCTGAGGAAGACATATATTGCTTTTGGTTGCTTAGTTACCATAACTTTGTATCATGGCTTGTGTGATGCTGTGTAATACTGGGGATCCCCTCACGTCACACTCCAGGATTCCCCAAGGATGCATAATGCACCTCAGTGAACTAACACAGTGATATAAGACCTCAGATCTCAGAATACACTTTACTGATGATTATGCGAACTCGACTCGACTCAGATGTAGAATATGAACGAACGCTCAAGGTTTCACGCTGTTTCCCTCAGAAATCTATTAAAGAAAAGAAAACGCATTACGCGGCTCAGTGCACTAATGACAGCTATTAAAAGACCAAATTCAGATCTTACTGATGATGCAAACTATATACAGGCAGATGAGGATATGAACGCAAGTTACGGAACGTGCAAAACTGCACGTTAAACATTTCCCATAAAGAAAACACTGAACATGGTTTATTGCCTCAAGACAGTTATAATAAATTATTAAATTCACAGATCAGAATAGTGATGTACATGACTCAGGGAAGGGTCAGCTAACCCGTAGTGAACTGAAAGATTTCACAAATCAGAATAGTGATGTTACTGACTCAGGGAAGGGTCAGCTGACCCGTAGTGAACTGTGAAAGTTTTCACAAATCAGAATAGTGATGTACATGACTGTGAACATTTTCACAAATCAAAATAGTGATGTAAATGAATCAGGAAATGGTTAACTGACCAACACTGCACTGTGAAATTATTCAGATCAGAATAGTTAAGTTAAGGGATCAAGAAAGGGTTAACTGACAAAAGCTATACTGTGAAACTTTTGCAAATCAGAATATTGAAGCCAAGTACTCAAGGAAAGGTACAACAACCAAAACTTTATTGTCAAACAAAGTGTACATAACTGCACTGTGAACGTTTTCACAAATCAAAATAGTGATGTAAATGAATCAGGAAATGGTTAACTGACCAACACTGCACTGTGAAATTATTCAGATCAGAATAGTTAAGTTAAGGGATCAAGAAAGGGTTAACTGACAAAAGCTATACTGTGAAACTTTTGCAAATCAAAATACTGAAGCCAAGTACTCAAGGAAAGGTACAACAACCAAAACTGTATTGTCAAACAAAGTGTACAATTGTATATGTGTATGTGTTCATTTACCTAATGACTTATTCACAGGAACAGCACCGTATGACATTATTATAGGCTACAAAAAACGGGGAGCAGAGCAAAGATAAACACTGCCACACGATAAAATGCGATTGTGAACGTTTTCACAAATCGACTTCGACCTAAAACAATGTTTTTGTATTCCAGCAGCAGTCTGCGTGTTTATTGGTAATAGACGTTAAACATGAAGAACGCCTTTCTTTCACATTCCTTACTAACAGACTTACCAAGGGGTTTACGGACAAGAGCTTTGCTGTGAAAAAATTCACAGATCAAGTATTCAGTATTATTTGCATGTCTATGACAGCGCGCTGCGTATTATAGCCAAAATAAATCTGAATATCAAACCGCAAACTGTCTTTACTGCGGTTAGGCCCGAAGGATTTCGTCACCTGAATTCACAAATCATGGAGAATGACATTCAGTATTATTTGCATGTCTATGACAGCGCGCTGCGTATTTATAGCCAAAATAAATCTGAATATCAAACCGCAAACTGTCTTTACTGCGGTTAATTACCGATCTAATTAATAAAATATATTACTGTATATTATGTACATTTAAGCAGATGAGCCCAGAATATGAGCACACAACCCACAAAGTTTCACCAAACCATTTTTTCTCCCATAGAAAACCAAGCGCAGTATTTTTATGTTTCATATTCGCTGCATATTCGCCTAAACTGCTTTAGGGACCGTCTGCAGATTTACCTCAAAACGAAACGAAGTAGGCCTACAATAATTTATTCAAATGAATGTTTACAGTAAATTAAAAATTTACTCAAACTGACTAAATATATATTGCCAACAACACTTTCCCTAAGTATGTACACTACACACATATTTTTTAAGAAAAAATTACAGTAATTCACCAAAATGGGGTTTTTCGTGTTCCAAATGTTGTATGTTACTAGTATGTTACTAGTGACCAGACTGACTTGCTGCTACAGTTAAAATTTTGCCAATATCTTCCTCACTGTATATACAGTATATAATTATTCTTAATAAATAACTGTAATTCACATAAAGTTTTTTTTTTATGTTCCTAAGTGTGTAGTACATTCCTAGTGACTAGACTGACTTACTATAGGTAACATTTTGCTAATACCTCCCTTGCTGTACATAAAGTACATAAATATTTTATAATACAACCTTTGGAACATGAAAAATCCCTTTTGGGGTCTTACAGATTTTTTTAGTTTTAGTTTTAAATAATTGTGAATACAGTACAGTACAGTAAGGCAGATATTGGCAAAATATCACATGAAGTCAGTCTTGTAACTAGCAACGTAGGCTACTACAACCTGTGGAACATGAAAAAAAAACCTTTTGGTGAATAGTTAAAAAAAAAGATATTTGTGTACTGTACATACTGTAAGGGCAAAATCTAACCTGTAGTAAGTCAGTCTTGTATCTAGCAACGTACTACAACCGTTGGAACATGAAAAACCCTTTCCAGGGATCTTTATATGTAAATAATTGTGTACTGTACATATATGAAGGGAGGTATTGGCAAAATCTCACCTGTAGAAAATCACTATAAGTAATACAAGCTTTAGAATTTGACAGTGTGTTATTTTAAATTTTAATTAAAATACATTGGACGTTTTAACACAGTCGGTGGAATTGTCAGACGGTCCCTTGGGTGCGATAGCGCGTCAATACTTTCTTCGTTTTAAATTTGCAGCAATAATACACCTAGGCGGTTTTGAACTCCTTTTTTATGTCGAGTGGTTGTGGTTGAAAGTGGTTGCATATTGTTAAAACTAATCGTGGTATCGATATCTTTGTAGGACTGTCGACTCTATAGATCAGTGGTAGGCCTAAGGGAAAGCAATTATAAAGAAAATGCAGCGCGTTGCGTTCTTCTGACCTCATTTGCTTGCCTGTATATAGTTCGCATAATCATCAATAAAGTGTATTCTGAGATCTGAGGTCTTATATCACTGTGTTAGTTCACTGAGGTGCATTATGCATCCTTGGGGAATCCTGGAGTGTGACGTGAGGGGATCCCCAGTATTACACAGCATCACACAAGCCATGATACAAAGTTATGGTAACTAAGCAACCAAAAGCAATATATGTCTTCCTCAGATGTAATGTTAGTTCTGTACTTCAGCTTTGGGTAAAACAGCATTATAATCTCCTTTGTGGTAGAGAACGCTGCTTAGATGTAGGCTACAGGAAACAGCGAAGATGTTGAATTAAACATACACACGATCAGCTTTTCCACATGTTTATACTGGCCCAGATAATCAAAACTTCTACTTATCGCTTGCTCCATTTCTGCAGTTCTGTTTTTGTAAATTAATGACTTGATCCACCTGTTGCTTTGGTCTTCATCAACAGCCGCTTGCGCCACCTGCTGGTGAGCGAC
>NW_015548199.1:842007-843800 GCF_001515605.1 Sinocyclocheilus anshuiensis
CCCACAAAGTTTCACCAAACCATTTTTTCTCCCATAGAAAACCAAGCGCAGTAGTTTTATGTTTGATATTCGCTGCATATTCGCCTAAGCTGCTTTAGGGACCGTCTGCAAATTTACCTCAAAACGAAACGAAGTCCAATAATTTATTCAAATTAATGTTTACAGTAAATGAATAATTTACTCAAACTGACTAAATATATATTGCCAATAACTCGCCTTAGACAATACTTTCCCTAAGTATGTACACTGCACACATATTTTTTAAGAAAAAAATTACAATAATTCACCAAAATGGGGTTTTTCGTGTTCCAAATATTCTATGTTACTAGTATGTTACTAGCGACCAGACTGACTTGCTAGTTTAAATTTTGCCAATATATTCCTTACTGTATATACAGTATATAATTATTAAGAAATTACTGTAATTCACAGTTTTTTTTATGTTCCAAAAGTTGTAGTACATTGCTAGTGACTAGACTGACTTACTATAGGTAACATTTTGCTAATACCTCCCTTGCTGTACATAAAGTACATAAATATTTTATAATACAACCTTTGGAACATGAAAAATCCCTTTTGGGGTCTTACAGATTTTTTTTGTTTTTGTTTTAAATAATTGTGAATGGTACATACAGTAAGGCAGATATTGGCAAAATATCACATGAAGTCAGTCTTGTAACTAGCAACGTAGGCTACTACAACCTGTGGAACATGAAAAAAAAACCTTTTGGTGAATAGTTAAAAAAAAGATATTTGTGTACTGTACATACTGTAAGGGCAAAATCTAACCTGTAGTAAGTCAGTCTTGTATCTAGCAACGTAATACAACCGTTGGAACATGAAAAACCCTTTCCAGGGATCTTTATATGTAAATAATTGTGTACTGTACATATATGAAGGGAGGTATTGGCAAAATCTCACCTGTAGAAAATCACTATAAGTAATACAAGCTTTAGAATTTGACAGTGTGTTATTTTAAATTTTAATTAAAATACATTGGACGTTTTAACACAGTCGGTGGAATTGTCAGACGGTCCCTTGGGTGCGATAGCGCGTCAATACTTTCTTCGTTTTAAATTTGCAGCAATAATACACCTAGGCGGTTTTGAACTCCTTTTTTATGTCGAGTGGTTGTGGTTGAAAGTGGTTGCATATTGTTAAAACTAATCGTGGTATCGATATCTTTGTAGGACTGTCGACTCTATAGATCAGTGGTAGGCCTAAGGGAAAGCAATTATAAAGAAAATGCAGCGCGTTGCGTTCTTCTGACCTCATTTGCTTGCCTGTATATAGTTCGCATAATCATCAATAAAGTGTATTCTGAGATCTGAGGTCTTATATCACTGTATTAGTTTATACTGGCCCAGATAATCAAAACTTCTACTTAGCGCTTGCTCCATTTCTGCAGTTCTGTTTTTGTAAATTAATGACTTGATCCACCTGTTGCTTTGGTCTTCATCAACAGCCGCTTGCGCCACCTGCTGGTGAGTGACCGACAGCAGCTGGAGATCACGCATCGTGCTCTACTGCTATTCCTGCAGATCCCGGATGTGCAATGGCTAATTATCTGCCGAATTTTAACCACTGAATTTGTGGAAGCGAATTTGGAAAGTGAAATAAAATAGACCGAAACTTGCCTGTCAAATATTATACATCGTATTTTTAAACAGATTGAATATGTTGGAAGTAAATTCTGCAAGGTGAATATGAATTATTGAATTTTTTATTGTGAAAATGTGTGTGAAATATTTTGAATTGAAATATTCACAGCTTAAATAAACAACTATGTTAGA
>NW_015548199.1:843811-847651 GCF_001515605.1 Sinocyclocheilus anshuiensis
CATCAACAGCCGCTTGCGCCACCTGCTGGTGAGCGACCGACAGCAGCTGGAGATCACGCATCGTGCTCTACTGCTATTCCTGCAGATCCCGGATGTGCAATGGCTAATTATCTGGCGAATTTTAACCACTGAATTTGTGGAAGCGAATTTGGAAAGTGAAATAAAATAGACCGAAATTTGCCTGTCAAATATTATACATCGTATTTTTAAACAGATTGAATATTTTGGAAATTAATTCTGGAAGGTGAATATGAATTATTGAATTGTTAATTGTGAAAATGTGTGTGAAATATTTTGAATTGAAATATTCACAGCTTAAATAAAACAACTATGTTAGATTGCAGGACCTAAAAATGTAAGCCCTGGAAATACAAGGCATTAAAATGCAAGCACTGTTAATGCAATGCACTATTTTTTCAGTTAGTGCTATTCAACATGCTGTTTTGTTTCAAAGACATATGGCATTATTTGACTTCCATAGTTGCATTAGCATAACTTCAACTTCATTTATTTATATAGCACATTTAAATGCAACTTTGTTGCCCAAAGTGCTTCACAAATTAAGGATAAAAATAAAATACACACACATAACAGTTGTGTGTGTATAAAACACACTAATAATAAATATTTGGCTACAAATCTTTTTTTTTTTTTACAAACTGCTCACATCCATTTGAACTAGAATGAGCTGCTTCTGTCATGGTCACTCCTTGCACAAGAACCTGATCACCTAGACTTGACTTGAGAGTGATTCATATTTCATCAGGAACAAATGTTCCCCTTCTTTTCCGTTTCACCTCAACTTCCTCTTCCTTTCTGTCTTCCACCTCTTTCCTCTCTCCCACAGTGTTAGGATGCTTTTTCCAAGTGTTAAATTTTCAAAAGTCTTAGTAATAATCTCACAGCAGATCATGAAATCACTTTTTTTTCTTTTTTTTTTTACATTTCAGCATATTTTCCATTGTGTTAGTACAAAACACAAAATGAAAAATCACTACTTTTCACTTTTCACACAGTTTAATCTATAAACTTTTCATTCACATATCTGCCTTTTATATTGTGATTAGCTATTATCAAATTTTCACTTGCATCTAGTCAAGTCAAGTCATCTTTATTAATATAGCGCTTTTAACAATACATATTGTGTCAAAGCAGCTTTACCTTATTAAATAAGAAAATAGTGTGTCAATAATGCAAAAGGACAATAGTAAACGTATATCACATGCCTTTAAAAGAATTTACTTTTTTCCCCATGATATTGTTCAAACAAGACTATGTTCTATTGTAATGTCTCAATACACCACAAACCATATTAAAAATGTTTCCTCAAAAATCATGTGTTTCCAGTGCATATTCCAGTATTACAAATTTAAGGTGCATTTGGTAGTGTCACTCTTATGGTTTGGTTTGAGTATTTCTTGTTCCTGTGTTTATATCCTGTCTTCCTTAGCTGTGTTCTGAATCCCCCCCTATACCCTCAATCACTATTCCCTACATTAGTCCACTAATAGTCCAATTGAAGGAGTCAATTAAAATGAGTAAGCAAATTTGGTCACTGAGTGCGCTGGCTGCCGCTTTTGCATACTGTAATTTTCATTCATTCGGTACAACCCTCACTCTCACAGAGTACTATGGGCATTCTCTAGCCGTTGAGTTGTACACTCACTATTGCGATGCATTATGGGATTGAATGAGTGAACTTGAGTATGTCCACTATGGTTTCGATCACCACTACAATGGCTGTCCCCTCAAATAATGCCCTATTTAAGGGTATAGGGGTGATTTCAGACACAGTTTCCTTGCATTTTCCAGAGCTGCCCATCATGCACAAAAGTTATGTACAAAAACACAAAAGTGTATTTATTAAATTTTCTTGATTGTAGTTTCAGCACTACAAAACATTTCACATTGCAGTTTAAACAACACTTCTCACGCATACACAGTTTGAGAGGTTAGAAGGCCACATTATAGAAATTATTTCATATAGATACATTAAATTCAGATATAGAAAATTCATAAATAGACCAACTGTAATTTCAATTATTTATTGTTGTGTTCTTCTGTTACCTCATGAAGCTTTAAAACTGGGTCTTTTTTTTGTCTGTTTCAGTGTAAAAAAGCAAACACATGGTCTTGAAAAAATGTAATGAAAAACATTGAGTGCTTCAAAGTGTGATTCAGGAGTTTTAGGAATTGAGAGCAAGTAGATAGAGAGGAGGGTGATGAAGGAAAAAAACAAGCGCCCGAGCAAGAGCGAATCGCCCAGTTGTTTGAGAGTGTGAGCGGGAGCTGTAATGAGCTGTGTCTCATTTCTTGCGTCATCAAGGTTGTCTTGTTTTAGAAAAGAAACCATTACATTCCAACGTAAGAATGAAACTACAGTTATTATGCCTCACAGGGAATAACAGTCGATACTGGCTACATTGCACTTTGCTTAGACACACATTTACAAAGGTCCTTAAGCACTTCCCCTCGGGGTAATACCTGTCACCATTTTGAAGTGTGTTCCACTTTGTCAAGTGTATTAGGGAGATTTATATGGAGAGACCATTGACCCCTTTATTTTGACCAAGGGAGCGAGTCTACTTATAAAACTCAGGCCGGTCCATATACCACAAAACATCATAATTGTGACGTGACAGAAGGTCGCACATACCTAGGACACAGCCTTCGAGATGAGACACAGCTACGGTGTCTTCGCCATCTTCACCAGCTTTGAGAAGAGACTCATTTGGTTCCAAAAGCGTGATGAAAACCAACAACGGAATATCAAACCCACACACAAACAGGCTGTGTTCAAAACCCAGAGAAGAAAGAACACAGCTTTGTAAACCACAATAAAGATGAGGACCAAAGACTGTAAACACATGGTAGGGTGGCACAGAAACAAAACTTGACACCAAACAAAGGAGACAGAAGTATTTGAATAAGCATTTTATTTATTTTATCATTTGCATGTTTTTGCAAGATTAAATTCGACATGAAATGGAAGTTGTGACTGTTTATCTTTCCTATTGTGATATCCAAGTGAAATGCTACTTGAATGAGATAAAAATATAGAGCGGGACTTGGCTGATTCTAGCCTATCATTTGCTATTTTGCTGTGTGTCCCTGGACTGGATTGCATTATTTTCCCTGACAAATAGTTTGCCAAGCCTAAATGTATCAATTTACTATTAGAACCTCATCCTGAGTTCGTTGTGAACAACTAGATTTTTCTAAAAATTATTAATAAATAATTTCCCTCTAATATTATTATTCCCACACAGAAATCTGTTAATAAATTCTTACATTCCATTTGGATGTGTGTGTGTGTGTATTGTTTATGAGGACACAAATGTGTATAATGACATGGGTACTACAACGTAAACATGGTTTATGAGGACACTTCCTGTGTCCCCGTAAAACAAACGGCTTAAAAAAACATACAAAACAGTGTTTTATGAAATTCAAAAATTGCCAGTAGTTTTCTGTAAGGGGTAGGTTTAGGTGTAGGGTTGGTGTAGGGCGATAGAACATACAGTTTGTACAGTATAAATTATTACGCCTATATGGAGAGTCCCCGTAAACCACAAATGTAAGTGTGTGTGTGTGTGTGTGTGTGTGTGTCCAAATTATTAAAAAAAAATGTGAGAAATTATTAAAAATAGTAAATTATGTTTATCTGAAAGTGTAACAGTGCAAACAGGGTTTCTGTAAGGGGTAGGTTTAGGTTTAGGTTTGGTTTAGGGGATAGAAAATATCGTTTGGTCAGTATAAAAGTAATAGAAGTCTATGGAAAATCCCCACAATTCACAGAAACAAACGTGTGTGTGTGTGTGTGTGTGTGTGCGTGTGCGT
>NW_015548199.1:848306-867940 GCF_001515605.1 Sinocyclocheilus anshuiensis
ACACACACACACACACACACACACACACACACACACACACACACACACACACACACACACACACACACATGTGTGTGTGTGTGTGTGTGTGTGTGTGTGTGTGTGTGTGTGTGTGTGTGTGTACTATGATGACACTATTATTGTCAAAATACTATAGGTTCAAAAATATCAAAACTGTATCAACAAGTAGGCTATAAAAATAGTGTTTCAGTTGAGACTTTACATTCTCGTTTTAACTTGTATTTTTACTTTTTTTTCTACTACATACTGTGGACAATGCATCACATTTAACACAGTATGAACACATTTCTACAGTCTATCAGGGTTTTTTGCCTTCTGGAGGCTTAAATGAGAGCTGCGTGATATCACGTGATTTCTGGGAAGCAGCTCTTTTGTTGAAATGGTTGAAACTGGCAGAAGGGAAATTGGCTGGATGAATTTACCAACGTGGGAGGGGTTTATCGTCCCGTTTATCGTTATTGTATTTGCTATGTTATGATGGCTCAGTAAAGATGTCAGATAACACCTACTCATGTTGCAGTAAATAACAAACATTATTAGCTGAAAGTGGCGTAGTTCACGGAGTGGGCTGTAGAAACATCACGTGGTAGTTAAGACTTTTCTCAATTTTATTTTCTTAAAATTATTTTACTGTAAACGTTGCCAATGTTTGTATAGAATGCCTTGGATTTGTGCATATATATTTACATATTTCACAAACCATTTAATAATTCAAAAATATGCTATATTTTCCAAAGAAAATAATTCGGCGCTGTGAGCCGCCGAGCGCCCCCTCCAGATGTAAGTGGTATTTATATATTGAACAGCTTCGGTCGCTCCACTGCTTTGCTTTCAGGAGTTTATTGTGTACGGACTGTGATCTCCAGAACGGCTGACAGTACACAGGACCGAAACTAAGGTAATCGAAACTACAAACAAACTAACGTTACATTAGGATTTTTACAACGTTTAAACAAAAATATTGTTTTATGCGCGAATTTATTTAAACACACAGCTATTACGCTACATTGATTTGGAGAGAATGATTTTAGAAGAAATCGCTGAAATTATTAAATACTATTTGATTTTCACTCTTACGAGTTTTTAGTAGATCTTTGACGATTGTTTGAAGTAGATCATTAAATTGTAAGATTTACAAAACGTACTGTGACGGTTCCTTGGTATAGACAATAGTACATAATGATTTACAAATCAGTAATGTTACCGCCGCTTCCTATAATACACGGAGAGCGCCGCCTACTTAGGGCCAGAGGTGTAAAGTATTGGAGTAAATGTAATTAGTTACTGTACTTGAGTATCTTTTCGGGTACTTTGTAGTTGTACTGAGTATCAAAGATAGCAACTTTTACTCTTTACTTCACTACATTTTTGAATGAGTATCTGTACTCGTTACTCCACTACATTTGAAATGAGTGTTGCAGTTACACATTACATTTTGCATGGACCTAGCTTTTTCTGCTACAAAAGACGTGATACTGCCAACTACAGAGCACTGAAAGTACTGTGTTTTGCCCTTACCCTTGATTAGTCTCCCCAGGTGTGTCTTGTTAAGTTTGTTAGCCCCCTGTGTGTATATATAGCCCTAGTTTTTCTTTGGCTCCTTGTGAGTTGTTGAATGTAATGGTTGTCTGTTTGCCAGTCATTCTGTTCTTTGTTCCCTTTGGTTTTTGCCTTATTGTTTGTTCTAGTTTTTCCATGAAATACCAGCACATAGATCCTTGCCTCTGCCTGTTTTCCGCAGCTTCTCCACAACGTTACAGTTTTTCACTGGCATGTCTCTTTGACTAGTGCATCTTTGAGCCTATATTTAGTATAAGTAAAATACTTAAGTACTGTTGAAATCAAATACTCGAAGACTTTTACTCAAGTTGTTTTGGAATTGGTGACTTGTAACGTGTAGTGGAGTAATTTTCACTGTAAGGTATCTGTACTTTTACTCAAGTATCGTAGTTCACGGAGTGGGCTGTAGAAACATCACGTGGTAGTTAAGACTTTTCTCAATTTTATTTTCTTAAAATTATTTTACTGTAAACGTTGCCAATGTTTGTATAGAATGCCTTGGATTTGTGCATATATATTTACATATTTCACAAACCATTTAATAATTCAAAAATATGCTATATTTTCCAAAGAAAATAATTCGGCGCTGTGAGCCGCCGAGCGCCCCCTCCAGATGTAAGTGGTATTTATATATTGAACAGCTTCGGTCGCTCCACTGCTTTGCTTTCAGGAGTTTATTGTGTACGGACTGTGATCTCCAGAACGGCTGACAGTACACAGGACCGAAACTAAGGTAATCGAAACTACAAACAAACTAACGTTACATTAGGATTTTTACAACGTTTAAACAAAAATATTGTTTTATGCGCGAATTTATTTAAACACACAGCTATTACGCTACATTGATTTGGAGAGAATGATTTTAGAAGAAATCGCTGAAATTATTAAATACTATTTGATTTTCACTCTTACGAGTTTTTAGTAGATCTTTGAAGATTGTTTGAAGTAGATCATTAAATTGTAAGATTTACAAAACGTACTGTGACGGTTCCTTGGTATAGACAATAGTAGATAATGATTTACAAATCAGTAATGTTACCGCCGCTTCCTATAATACACGGAGAGCGCCGCCTACTTAGGGGGCACTACCAAGGGGGCACCAGGATGCGATTCCTATTGTGGGTGATTACCACAATAAATGAAAATATTTAAGAATCTTCTAGAGTCAAAATAATATTTAATAAGCTGTGCGTAATTACAATTGAGAAATGTTTTTATCAAGTGCTTGCTTACAAAGAACTCTTACTTGACCCCGTTGTTCCTATAAGCCCAAAAATCTTTGAACCACATACAAAAATAAATAAATAACTGAATTCATTGTGCTCAGAATACATCCGTTAATTCAAAAACTTTACTCATTTACTTTCT
Organism: Sinocyclocheilus anshuiensis; assembly: GCF_001515605.1. Lineage (NCBI taxonomy): Eukaryota > Metazoa > Chordata > Actinopteri > Cypriniformes > Cyprinidae > Sinocyclocheilus > Sinocyclocheilus anshuiensis. The sequence goes on from NW_015548199.1 coordinate 851,256, forward strand.
CTTCTTTGTGGAGACAAAATGGGCAAAAATAACTGGCTGTATGATCTAAAAATAAGAGAAGTCTCTCAAACTGGTGCACTGAAAAAGAAAATGGAGTTGAGAACCTGAGGCAGAGTGAAAGAAAGAGTCCTGATAGATGTCCAGCCAGAGAAAACGTAGAGATTGTGGACTTTCATAAGGTAAGACAAAAGAACAGGTTAAAGGGACCATGGCCAGATTAAAAAAACACCCAGATCAAAAGTTTAGACTGATCAGTATGTTTGGTTACTGCTGAATCGGTGCTGGAAATGTCAAACATTAGAACTATGATCCACTTTCGTTGATTAGCAGTTCTTTAATTAGTTTGGCTGACTAATCAAAAAACAATTTATCAAAATTAGAGTATGTATTCATTTTACATTTAAATACATCAAAAACATGGTACTTTTAGGTACTTTTTATTAGTGAATTTGTAATAATTACTCACTTCCATGAACTGTCAATGTATGATGCGCCTGACTTTCTAAAGACAAATCAGCAGCTGAAAATCAATGTGTTTTTCAGATGGCATCTGGAAGGATTCGTTCCACACGTCGCCTGCGTTCCTGGATAGTGGAACAGGTGTGTGTGTGTGTGTGTGTGTGTGTGTGTTTTGGAGGCTCTGTGTTTTGGAGGATCTGAATTTATGGAGAATTTATGATACAGAAGATCAGATGGAAGAGCCATTCATGCTATGAGATCCACTGGCTCCAAATCTGCCTACCTAGCCAGCAGAACCTGATTTTACCAAGTGCGACGTTCCTGGATCAACATCTTTGTTGACCCTGGAACAACATCGTGATTAACCAATCAGATTTGAAGAACCAGTTTAGGTTTGCAATCAGTGTTTGGTGCTTATACATCAGTGTCATTCATCTATCATTTCCTCTGATTTTAGCGATTACTCATGGTTAAGGTTAGGTTTAGGTGTAGGGATATGGTCAAGACTAAATTTTTGGATTAATATGTTGACCTAGGAACACATCTAACTCAGCAAAATCAGGACGTGTGCCAACCAGAGAGTAGTTTAGCCACAGGCACAAAGACTTTCTTAAACTGAAGGAGGTAGATTACGCTCTCTCCGTGTTGGAGATATGCATCCTTTATGGATTAATGTTGTACTAGATGCACTCCCCTGTCCAACATTTTTCTAAACCCTTAAGTTGACTCCATGAAGTCTGAACATTCCATGAGTGGATGATTGAGGTGACCAGTTTTTCTTGTAAACCTCTCATGTTTTTAGAAATTCACTTTTTCTGCTGCAGTTTGCTCTCTTTCAAATGTTTCATCTTATAACAATCTCTAGTGCTTCATGGTATGCTTTTGTTTGTTGCTGATATCTTTTGGTTTGTTTCTCTATTGTGTGCTTTGGGATGTAGGTGAACAGTGGGAAGTATCATGGCCTAGTGTGGGACAACCCTGAGAAAACCATGTTTCGTATCCCATGGAAACATGCAGGAAAACAAGATTTCCGAACTGAGGAGGATGCAGCTATTTTCAAGGTCCAAATGTGTCACCATCTTTCTCTCTGTGTCCTTGTTTCTTAGTTTTTTTACACAATGAACAACTTCCCAAGTGCGAGTGTTACGTAATGCACTCAACAATTAGTGCAGTCATCTGCAAACTCAAGCGATGATTTCTAGACTTTTGTTGATGATAAATAATTTACACATTTATGGTCAGAATGAATAAGAAAAGGAGTTTCATCTGTAATTTACTTATTTTAAGCATGCAATCCATTTTAAAATGGTTGATTCAAATTTTCATTTGAATTTTTTCATTTAAGGCTTGGGCAGAGTTTAAAGGGAAGCTTTTGGAGAATGGAAATTCAGACCCTGCGTCCTGGAAAACTCGCCTTCGCTGTGCCCTCAACAAAAGTACAGAGTTTTTGAATTTATGGAGAATTTATGATACAGAAGATCAGATGGAAGAGCCATTCATGCTATGAGATCCACTGGCTCCAAATCTGCCTACCTAGCCAGCAGAACCTGATTTTACCAAGTGCGACGTTCCTGGATCAACATCTTTGTTGACCCTGGAACAACATCGTGATTAACCAATCAGATTTGAAGAACCAGTTTAGGTTTGCAATCAGTGTTTGGTGCTTATACATCAGTGTCATTCATCTATCATTTCCTCTGATTTTAGCGATTACTCATGGTTAAGGTTAGGTTTAGGTGTAGGGATATGGTCAAGACTAAATTTTTGGATTAATATGTTGACCTAGGAACACATCTAACTCAGCAAAATCAGGACGTGTGCCAACCAGAGAGTAGTTTAGCCACAGGCACAAAGACTTTCTTAAACTGAAGGAGGTAGATTACGCTCTCTCCGTGTTGGAGATATGCATCCTTTATGGATTAATGTTGTACTAGATGCACTCCCCTGTCCAACATTTTTCTAAACCCTTAAGTTGACTCCATGAAGTCTGAACATTCCATGAGTGGATGATTGAGGTGACCAGTTTTTCTTGTAAACCTCTCATGTTTTTAGAAATTCACTTTTTCTGCTGCAGTTTGCTCTCTTTCAAATGTTTCATCTTATAACAATCTCTAGTGCTTCATGGTATGCTTTTGTTTGTTGCTGATATCTTTTGGTTTGTTTCTCTATTGTGTGCTTTGGGATGTAGGTGAACAGTGGGAAGTATCATGGCCTAGTGTGGGACAACCCTGAGAAAACCATGTTTCGTATCCCATGGAAACATGCAGGAAAACAAGATTTCCGAACTGAGGAGGATGCAGCTATTTTCAAGGTCCAAATGTGTCACCATCTTTCTCTCTGTGTCCTTGTTTCTTAGTTTTTTTACACAATGAACAACTTCCCAAGTGCGAGTGTTACGTAATGCACTCAACAATTAGTGCAGTCATCTGCAAACTCAAGCGATGATTTCTAGACTTTTGTTGATGATAAATAATTTACACATTTATGGTCAGAATGAATAAGAAAAGGAGTTTCATCTGTAATTTACTTATTTTAAGCATGCAATCCATTTTAAAATGGTTGATTCAAATTTTCATTTGAATTTTTTCATTTAAGGCTTGGGCAGAGTTTAAAGGGAAGCTTTTGGAGAATGGAAATTCAGACCCTGCGTCCTGGAAAACTCGCCTTCGCTGTGCCCTCAACAAAAGTACAGAGTTTTGTGAGGTCACTGAAAGGTCACAGCTGGACATCTCAGAACCCTACAAGGTTTACCGCCTCGTACCACTAGAAGAACAAGGTAACCAAGGGATGTGAAAAATATATGGATATTAGCAAGGTTGCCAACTTCCATGCATTTGGCATGAGTCACACTTTCAGGCTCTTTCTCACGCCTCTTCAGGCTCTAAATGTCTTGACAATTAACAAAATGACACAAAATAAATACCTAACTTTGCTCATAGCATTTTTCCCACTAGCATGTGGCTTGATTGGTCTACAACAGATATTCTGGTCTAAAGTAGCTATATTCCACCAATGAAACTTTTTCCCACTCTTCACAAGGTGACCATTAAAGAGCTAGCTGTCCAGGTGTCACCAAATACAGGTTGCATGTTCTGTTTGGTCTGTAAATTTCACAATGTTACAGGCCACTATGGTGGATGAGTATTTTTTGATTTGTTGAATATGTGCACTGTGGCATGAAAAACCTCAGTAATGTCACTTACAGTAGTGAAAAAACGTGTTAGTATGATAAAAGACACATTTGAAAAAAATGACAAGAGGCCACCGAGCAAATCACATTGAGATTGTACATAATCCAAGTTGTCTTGAACATCAAATAGGTTTAATTTGGGCTGATTTCTGCATCAGGTACCCAAAACAGTTCTTGTGCTGTTTCATACGCTTGAGAGATTCTTTCCTCAGCGCATAAATTACATTACTCTTATATAAATATTTACATTTCACAGAAGAGTTTGTCATAATAGAGATACCCTGTAGGATTTAAATCACTCATATTCTTCAAGTAGCAATTGCTTTTTAGTCCCTCTCAGTGGTCTACACGGTCATAGGAGGAATTGTTACACGAGCAGTCTTATCTCAAATCTTCGATCTTTAAGCAGTTTACACAATTTGTACTTTGCATAGAAAAAAACCCCCTCATACTGGGTTTTCCCCTTCAGAGTGTGCACAAAATTAAAATGATAAAATCAATAATTTAAGAAAAACAGGAAGTAATTTATTAGACTGTTTTTTTTTAATGCTGGAAACTCAAAGCTTGAAGAAAAGCTACTAAAACAATAAGAGTAAAAATTATCATTTTGGATCATCAGAACCCTTAAAAAAACTGTCCGATTCAGTCCATGTCATCAAAATCCAGCCTGGCAACCAAAGTTGGCAACCCTGATACAGTCAATCCAACATGACTATTACTAGAGATGTGTAAAAATAACTGACTAATTGACTAGTCAAATATAGTGAGGTTGGCTAGCTAGTTTGTTTGTAAGGTGTTCTTTCTGGAATCTGTTGTTTGTTCTTTACATTCTTTAAGTCGCTCCCTAAAGCAGTAATAATAACTATTTTTATTGATTGATTGATTGATTGATCGAATGCAGAAATAGTATTCTTAAACAAACACACCTGACTGATTATGAAAATGATGAAAGCAACTTTTATTACCAGCAAAATGTCTGTAATAACTGCAATGAATATGTAAAGGAATTACTTTTTGTAATTATTTAGTCCGGTTTTCTCTCACCATAGGAGTGGGGAAAGTGAAAAACGAGAATGGACAAAAGCCAGTGAGGAGCAGCAGAAAGAGACGCAGTGAATCCGAGCAAGATGAGGAGCAGACTACATGCAAAATATTAATCAAAGAGGAGGTTATTTTGCCCCAGTCCATCAACATGGTAAAAACATCCAGCACATCATAACTAATCATTGAGGAGCTATGCTGTTCATACTTTAATTAAATTGCAGCATGCATGTAAATAGTGAAAGCCTGTGTTACAAAAGCATTATGTAAACACTGAGTCAAGAACATGCATTAAGAGACATTTGCATTCCACAGCTTGGTTTTGCAGTGTAAAGCACTGTATGAGTCTACAATTAATTGGGCACTATTTTTACAGAGTGCACAGGAAATCATCCCACACACAGGAAGAGAAATCACACTCCAAGCAGAGCTGGAGACAAACCCCTTGAAGACTGACAACAGTAATGATCTAGTTTTACTCTATGAATTTTACCCTGATGTGCAACTTGCATGGCTCTTTTGTGTTTAATGCTGATAATGCAATGTGGGTGAATGATTTATTATCGTTCTTCTCTTTCTTGAGACACTGAAGATATCCATGTAAACTTCACCATTGAAGCTGTCGAGAAGAGAGGTGATGATTAAAAATAACATTTTATTAATTGATTAGAAAAAAATCGAATTTCTCCAAACTCTTGCCAAACGGTTTCTTAAAACTATTGTTCTTGTACTTTCAGTGCTGCATTCTTTCCACATAACCGTGCACTACATTGGTCAGGAGGTTCTGCGGCGAGAAATAATGGGTAACGATGTTCGGATCGCTTACCTGCCTCCCTCACCTGTCCCTCCATCTCCACCATCTCTAAACGGTGCTGGCTTCCATCGAATCCCTCTCCCAGACCCCCCGTCAGACTTGAGCTCCGACCCCAGCCTCGCCCCACGTTTGACCGCTCTTAACAAATTGCTGCCCTTCATGGAGAGTGGAATAGTCCTGACCTCGACAGGAGGAGGCATCTATGCCAAGCGCTTCTGTCTGGGACGGGTGTTCTGGAGAGGACCACATAACACCACCACAGGACCCTGTAAAATGGAGAGAGCAAGCGAGCCCACCCAGCTGTTCAGCAAGGATATATTCAAACAGGGTAAGTGTTTCACAAGCATATTTTGTGCACTGAATAAATAAAACTGGTTATTCAAATTTCTACGCTCCTTATAGTTCTTTGGCTTAAATGTTCATTTAAAATGCATTAGTAACAAAATACCAGAAATATCTAGAAACTTGTTGAATCCATATGATTTTAGCTAATAAGGCTGGATGGTAAATCCTTAATGAAGGATTTAGCTGTGCTATAATTGAGGGCACAAATGTCATAATAGGTCCTAAATAGTGGTTGACCGATATATCTGCATTTTTTAATTATCATCATCGACCGATGCATTTTTCTGTTTGGCCATTGTGCCAGAAGTGGGACTTTTATTTTGACAATGCTGAGAATGCACCCATTCTCCATCTTCATTACTTTACTGTCACTGTTTAACAGTTAATCACCTAATAAATTATTACACAGAACTGTTAAACAAAAAAAGTAAACTGTATACAAAAAGCATAATGGAATTTGCTATTATACTTCTATTATTATTATTATTAATAGAAAGGCAAACGCTGCAATACATAATTATCTACAGTCAGCATTCAGCAAATATGCATTTCTATCATTTAAACAAGTCTTTGAATATCTACTAAACATTTAATTGCACAAACCTTGCAAACTTCGGCAAATCCAGCTGCGAGATGCTCTGAAGTCTACATTTGTAGATTGTATAAAAATGTGTGTACGGTGTGTGTAACGGTCAGTCCATGTGAATTGGATGCTGTCTGGGTGCACTATTGATTACAGTGATAAATTCCTTTGTATTCATATTTTTAACAATTTCTTTATGTGTTAAAAAGTACTATAGTAGTAAGAATACAGACTCAAGAAGTTGCCATCTAAAGTATAAATCTGTTTATTTTGCAGGTTTCATTTTTTAAGTTCAAATGATTTTTTTATATAATAAATTGTAATGATTTATTTTTAATTTAGTAAATCTTAATGTAAAATAAATATTAATTTAATTTCAGCAACTATGGATATGTTTTGTTTTTTTTTGGATATGATTTTGCTATCTACATTATAGTGTAATATCATATATATTGGCTTTATGTCAGCCATCAGTCACATCTCGGACATCAAAAACCTGCATCAGTCAACCACTAATCCTACATTTAATGAAGGGTTTGGGTTCACAACAGATTTTATTGAAATTAGTTTTTTCATAGTTTAAACCTTTTTTAGCAGTTTGCATGTCTGAATTGCTGTTGAGTTTGTTTTGGTACAATTATGTGTTTGCATCAGTGTGGAAATTGTTACAAAAAAAGGTGAGAATAGTGATTGATACATATTGAAGTTAGCAGAATCATTTGATTTCTTCCCTTACCATGATAGAAGATGACCCATCTCATGGCACAAGATTTTGGTCATACTGCTCACCTTTCTTCTAGAAAGTTATTCCAATTATGCGTTCGTCTTTTAGCCCCCCAGTGAGCATGCCAGTGGTGACTGTGGCAAGGAACGACAAACAGTTTTAAAGTTTACTAAATGATCTTCACACCTCCTCTGATTCCCTTTTTTTTAATTGATGACAGCGTTAATTTGTTCCTTTCAGAGTTGGACGCTTTCCGCAGTGGAGGAAAACAACCTCAAAGTGAGATCACGCTGTGTTTTGGAGAAGAGCTGTATGATGGAGATAACATCGATGATAAACACATCATCATTAAGGTACAGACCTGATGTCTGAATGCAGCAATCAATTTTGTATATGGATCAAATGCTATGCTACATTTGTGCTATAAGTGGATGTAACCATTGCTACTTTAGCAGCTGTGAAAGGTTAATTCAGCCATTTTTCATTCTTATGTCGTTTCAAGTAAATAGTGAAAGCCTGTGTTACAAAAGCATTATGTAAACACTGAGTCAAGAACATGCATTAAGAGACATTTGCATTCCACAGCTTGGTTTTGCAGTGTAAAGCACTGTATGAGTCTACAATTAATTGGGCACTATTTTTACAGAGTGCACAGGAAATCATCCCACACACAGGAAGAGAAATCACACTCCAAGCAGAGCTGGAGACAAACCCCTTGAAGACTGACAACAGTAATGATCTAGTTTTACTCTATGAATTTTACCCTGATGTGCAACTTGCATGGCTCTTTTGTGTTTAATGCTGATAATGCAATGTGGGTGAATGATTTATTATCGTTCTTCTCTTTCTTGAGACACTGAAGATATCCATGTAAACTTCACCATTGAAGCTGTCGAGAAGAGAGGTGATGATTAAAAATAACATTTTATTAATTGATTAGAAAAAAATCGAATTTCTCCAAACTCTTGCCAAACGGTTTCTTAAAACTATTGTTCTTGTACTTTCAGTGCTGCATTCTTTCCACATAACCGTGCACTACATTGGTCAGGAGGTTCTGCGGCGAGAAATAATGGGTAACGATGTTCGGATCGCTTACCTGCCTCCCTCACCTGTCCCTCCGTCTCCACTGTCTCTAAACGGCACTAGCTTCCATCGAATCCCTCTCCCAGACCCCCCGTCAGACTTGAGCTCCGACCCCAGCCTCGCCCCACGTTTGACCGCTCTTAACAAATTGCTGCCCTTCATGGAGAGTGGAATAGTCCTGACCTCGACAGGAGGAGGCATCTATGCCAAGCGCTTCTGTCTGGGACGGGTGTTCTGGAGAGGACCACATAACACCACCACAGGACCCTGTAAAATGGAGAGAGCAAGCGAGCCCACCCAGCTGTTCAGCAAGGATATATTCAAACAGGGTAAGTGTTTCACAAGCATATTTTGTGCACTGAATAAATAAAACTGGTTATTCAAATTTCTACGCTCCTTATAGTTCTTTGGCTTAAATGTTCATTTAAAATGCATTAGTAACAAAATACCAGAAATATCTAGAAACTTGTTGAATCCATATGATTTTAGCTAATAAGGCTGGATGGTAAATCCTTAATGAAGGATTTAGCTGTGCTATAATTGAGGGCACAAATGTAATAATAGGTCCTAAATAGTGGTTGACCGATATATCTGCATTTTTTAATTATCATCATCGACCGATGCATTTTTCTGTTTGGCCATTGTGCCAGAAGTGGGACTTTTATTTTGACAATGCTGAGAATGCACCCATTCTCCATCTTCATTACTTTACTGTCACTGTTTAACAGTTAATCACCTAATAAATTATTACACAGAACTGTTAAACAAAAAAAGTAAACTGTATACAAAAAGCATAATGGAATTTGCTATTATACTTCTATTATTATTATTATTAATAGAAAGGCAAACGCTGCAATACATAATTATCTACAGTCAGCATTCAGCAAATATGCATTTCTATCATTTAAACAAGTCTTTGAATATCTACTAAACATTTAATTGCACAAACCTTGCAAACTTCGGCAAATCCAGCTGCGAGATGCTCTGAAGTCTACATTTGTAGATTGTATAAAAATGTGTGTACGGTGTGTGTAACGGTCAGTCCATGTGAATTGGATGCTGTCTGGGTGCACTATTGATTACAGTGATAAATTCCTTTGTATTCATATTTTTAACAATTTCTTTATGTGTTAAAAAGTACTATAGTAGTAAGAATACAGACTCAAGAAGTTGCCATCTAAAGTATAAATCTGTTTATTTTGCAGGTTTCATTTTTTAAGTTCAAATGATTTTTTTATATAATAAATTGTAATGATTTATTTTTAATTTAGTAAATCTTAATGTAAAATAAATATTAATTTAATTTCAGCAACTATGGATATGTTTTGTTTTTTTTTGGATATGATTTTGCTATCTACATTATAGTGTAATATCATATATATTGGCTTTATGTCAGCCATCAGTCACATCTCGGACATCAAAAACCTGCATCAGTCAACCACTAATCCTACATTTAATGAAGGGTTTGGGTTCACAACAGATTTTATTGAAATTAGTTTTTTCATAGTTTAAACCTTTTTTAGCAGTTTGCATGTCTGAATTGCTGTTGAGTTTGTTTTGGTACAATTATGTGTTTGCATCAGTGTGGAAATTGTTACAAAAAAAGGTGAGAATAGTGATTGATACATATTGAAGTTAGCAGAATCATTTGATTTCTTCCCTTACCATGATAGAAGATGACCCATCTCATGGCACAAGATTTTGGTCATACTGCTCACCTTTCTTCTAGAAAGTTATTCCAATTATGCGTTCGTCTTTTAGCCCCCCAGTGAGCATGCCAGTGGTGACTGTGGCAAGGAACGACAAACAGTTTTAAAGTTTACTAAATGATCTTCACACCTCCTCTGATTCCCTTTTTTTTAATTGATGACAGCGTTAATTTGTTCCTTTCAGAGTTGGACGCTTTCCGCAGTGGAGGAAAACAACCTCAAAGTGAGATCACGCTGTGTTTTGGAGAAGAGCTGTATGATGGAGATAACATCGATGATAAACACATCATCATTAAGGTACAGACCTGATGTCAATGCAGCAATCAATTTTGTATATGGATCAAATGCTATGCTACATTTGTGCTATAAGTGGATGTAACCATTGCTACTTTAGCAGCTGTGAAAGGTTAATTCAGCCATTTTTCATTCTTATGTCGTTTCAAACACAAAAGATGTTTTGCATAATGTCCAGGCTGCTTCTGTGAGACCATGAAAGTTATTTGCAAAAAATAAATAAAAGCAGCTGCAAGTATGACAGCAGATTTGAATCATCAAATCACACAAAATAATGGAAAATGTACTTGCAATTTTCTGCCAGAACATTTTATAGACATTTCTGTTAACCCTAAAACACAACGCAAGTTCAAAATTGAAAATACAGGTATAACAAACAATAAAAAAAAGAGTTATAACAACAAAAGAGTTTGAATCATATGAAGATATCATCTTATTCACACTAGTAAATAAGAAAACTTGCCACCTTGACACTTGGATCTTGCAGATTGAGACCTTTTGTGTTGCAATATATTTGAATGTTTTGAATCGAGCAGAAGCACGAATAAGAGTTTTTGAGATACGGCAGACAGAAAACATTTACATTTCCACGAGAATTATTGTTTTTGGGTGAACTATTATAATTTTCTTTTTTTTCTCCAGATCTCTATCCCCTGGGTTGAGTCGCAGATAGAAGAGGTCAAGACCCTCAGAAACTCTATTGCATTTCTCAAAAGTTTGGCCAGCCAGTCTCCTACAGGGGAAGTGACGCTAAACATTGTTGAAGTATTGCAGCAGTAACAAACCTCTAAGAAAACACTTACTGCATTCTTGACATTAAGGGTCAAAATGAAGAAAAACAACTATATATGGCATGACTTGAGACAACTTGTATAAACACTTTCTGTAGGTAGTGGAAATAAATATTGTAATTATTAGTTGCTTCAAATGCTTCAAATATGTAGCCATCTAGTAGTTAAATCCACATATTTATAAGTAATATAAAACGTCTTTAGTCAGTATAGCTTTGTTTGTTTCACAGCCAAATGTGTAAGAACACAAAATATGTTGTGTCATTTTTTACCACTATGCATATATCATCTGCCGTAGTGGAGTCTGAGTAAAGATGTTCAAAATCATTAAATGTATTAATAACGATGTTCATGGTTAACTACAAGTGGATTGTTAAATTACCCTGTACATTTTCATCCAACGCTAATGTTTCACTGAATTTATCACGTTTTAAAAATAAATTAATGGCAATAAATCATGTCATCACTTGCCTTGCTCTCTGTTGTTGGCTGTTGGTTGTCGTAATGAGAGATACCAAGAACTTGTTTTAAAAATAAATTAATCAATGGCAATAAATCATGTCATCACTTGCCTTGCTCTCTGTTGTTGGCTGTTGGTTGTCGTAATGAGAGATACCAAGAACTTCACTTTTCTTGGATTCTATCCACGAAAAATGAGTTTGAGGCTACTTGTTTAAGAATTTTGTCACCAGTAGTCATGCAAACACAATTACCATGCAGGTATCAGGGGTGTAACATGGCAGGATGGTCACAATCGTATGCATCTGCGCAGGCTCACAGAAACACATCTGTGTGACAGTAGGTGGCGCTATAGAGACCTGCAAAGATTCCAGGCCAAAACCTGGAAACAAGTATTTCAGCACTTCCAGCTTCATAGTTCTGAAGTCAGTGGATTTTTTTTGTGATTGTTTCATTTTTATTTAATTTTTGGCTAAATGGTTGAAATAAGATCTTTGGTTAACACAAGTTCAAGATATTATAAAGTTTTAATCTATGGCATAAAATATATGAATAACCCAGTTATGATTTATTCTTTCATGTGTCATGCAAAAAGGCAATTGATAACGAGTGGTTAAATGGGACTAAAGGTAGTTGGGACATTAAACGTCATCATACCAAACGGGAAAAGACTTATCTACTAACTAGTCCGCTTTTACTGCTTTATGGTGTTTATAATTGTGCACTTGCAAACTATTCTAACTCAAAAGGTAAACTTTTTTTAAATAATTTTATTTATAGCCAATTGTATTTAGATGTCAAAATTCGTAAAAGTTGTGTAAATATGTGAAGATTATCATGATGAACAAAACATACAAGAATCATGAACTTTTGCTGGCCACAAAAACTAATTTTATGCAATAATCCAACAGCCCATGGAAGCATCCGATTGGGTTTTTATCAAGGAATTAGGGTGATGGCAACTTCCAGGTTGCCCTACAAAAAAAATACTTAATCACTACTGCGCTCTAGGCAGTTTATGTTCATAACTCTGGAACCCTAAAGATTATAAACAAATTGTTTTTCCCCTGAATCCTTGAGTCAAGCCCTACCAAATACTTTACCAGTATACCTCCGATGACACTTCTGTCTATAAAATTATTCAGCCATTTTTAATTTACTGAAAAACCCACTTTTTCAAACTCCTCCTAGGCCCTTGATCTGATCTTCACCAAATTGCATGCATAGCAGCAAGCGACAATACTGGCAACAAGTTATCAAAAAGTTGATTTGTCAAAGCAATGTAAATTGACTTGAATCTCCTGACTTCAATGTACAAACTTAACAAAACTTGACATACATAGACCACAGGACATTCTGAGGACACACTCCAAGTTGCGTCAGAACTGCACCTATAGGGCCTTAATAATGTCATAATGTTTGTGATTTAATGCCCCCTCTGGTGGGTACTCCAGAAAGCAGGCTTAATTTATTGTGACAGTAACACTGAAATGATTGAACTGCGATTTGATTAAACTAAACTTACTTGAGGCTATCGGTTCCAAAACAAAACTTTGATTTTACTTGAATCAACCCAACTTGTAACTCAAAGAGCAAATTTTTTTTTAACTGTGAGAAGGGGATGCCACACAAAGGGTCGTGAAATAGATTGGGGAAAAAAGAAAAAAAGGAATGTAATTTAAAGAATGCTATTAACCAAACCATGTCATTGCCAGTGGACTTTCATTGCATGGACCAAAAAAAAATCACTGAGAATTTTTTCTAAATATTTACTTTTGTGTTCCTTTATGTTACTTTTATGTTCCACAGAAGAAAGTCAGTCATACAGGTTAGGAAATGCAAACGTCAGCAGTGCTGCAGTGGAGAAAAAGGCATCAGAACAAATACAAGCTCCAGACAGACCTGAAGATCCACATCTTGTGGGACACACCTCACATGAATCATACACTCACACTACTCTGAGCACTGATTTGCTCTCAGTTTGCTGGAAGGAATCATCTAAATTATTAGAGACTTCTAACCCTCATATAGTTAAAGCTAAATATTAGACTACTTCATGACAATATAAAATAAAATCTCTTTTCTTCACATTTTTTTTTCGTATCAAGTCTGTAAAATGGAGAACCCCATGTAATGACAGCACCTGAGGAACCATACATAGTTTTCTTACAGATTACTTTAATGTTTAGACGGATAGATAGAACTTATAAAGCAAATCAATTAATAGCTTACTGTTAAATTATTAAAATATAACAGGCGATCAAAGTAATAAAAAATATGCTGCTTGTATTACGAGTCCACGTCAATGTAAGTTTATTTTTAGGGTCAAAGCACCAAATCATACCAAACAAAAGAAAATGTTTCTTTTTGCATATCTGAGGACATCATTTATATCATATAAATGTGTCAAAATAAAATAATGAGTCAAATAATCTTAAAAACACAATTAGAGGGGAAGAAAACTATGACGTGAGAAGATTTAGTCTATATACAGTTAAACATTTCCATTGGCTGGGGAGATCAGCTCCATGATCTTGGCATTGAGTTTCTGATTGGTCCAATCTTTTGTGATGTCATCCAAATGGCTGTCAAAGTCCACCAATAGCGTCTGATCACCAGAGCTGAACAGCTGATTAACTATGGAACAGGTTTCTTCCCACTGTCGAAGCATTATTCTAAGGAATACACATGTCATTAACTGCACTGCAGCGTTATCATCAACACATTTTTTGAGATTTTTCTTACGCGTGTTTGTCTTTGAGAGCCCAGCGGGCGTCTTTACGCTCATACATCACGATCGGAGGAACACGGCAGCTTGGAAACATCTTTTCTCCATCAATCTGAGGCAGAGGGAAAAAAATGTTCCCATTAAAAAAAAAGGACTTTTCCAATAAACTTTTGCACCAAGAGACATTTTCTAAATTACCATAAGCAAAACAGTATTGTTACACTGCTCGAATATCTTCTCTGCAATCTTCAACGCACAAGGTGTAGGGCTGAAAAAAGAAAAAGAAAAAAAAAAAAAGAGTAAGAGAGAAGTAAAATGCAGAGAAAATAAGGAACTCTGGTAAGATGAAAAAATATGGAGTACCTGCTGTCTGAAACACAAGCATTGGCTTGATAATATCCCACAATCCTTTGCTGCGTTTGTGAACACCAAGCGTCGACCTACAACAGGAAATATTGACATGTATTCTACAAAAAAAAAACATTTAAATTGTATTATTTTCACATTTAATCATTTAGCAGAGGCTTTTATCCAAAGAGACTTACAAATGACAAATACAATGTCATGCTGTTAATGCTGCTATAATATAGACCATTCTATATTCAATTCTTTCAAACTGCACTCCCATAACAACAAAAAAAGCAAAGAATCAAAAATGTAAATATAGGATATTTCATACCAAACAAAAGAAATTGTTTCTTTTTGCATATCTGAGGAAAAGAAAGAAAAGCAATCCATTTCAGAGCGCATGCGAGATCGTGCATGCAGCCTGTTGCCGCCAGAGCATGTGAGCGGAGCGGAGTGGTAATATTTCCTTAAGAGCACAGAGCGCCTTTCTGAAGATTCCGCTCCGCTCGCTCAACCCAGAATGCCATTTGGTGATTTGCTTGTTCGAGATCGAGAATCTGTAGAGATCGAGAATAGTAGAGCAGTTATGGAGTTCAGATATTGTTTCAACGAAGTTGCAAGCCTTATACATAAATGTAAAGTAAAAATCAAAGTTAAGGAGCGTGAGCGGAATATTAACGGAGCGCTTGCTTGGGCGGTTAGAGCGACTGAGTGGAGCGCACGTCCATAGAGCGGAAAAAGTCACACCGCTCCGCTCACATGCTCTGGTTGCCGCTGTTCTTGTGTGTGTTTTTTTAACATTTCTGTTCTATTAACTTTATTAATGCGTTTTTTTCTTATTGTATTTTTTTGTGAGCTCTTTGAAGTTGTGCCCTTTCAAGGATGCTGGTGGGGAAAGTTTTAACAACCTTTTTAATAACTTTCTTCGTACCGGAGTTACTGCGTTCAACACCTGTTGGATACACTGCTGTTTACTCCCGAGATCAGCTGATCGATCTGAAGCCGGCCAGCTTAGCGATTCGATCAGCTGATTTACCTATTGAAATCTGGAGGAAAACTCATAGCGGATGTAGGGGAGGAACAAGACAAGGGGGGGAAGAGAGCTGGACTGAGACGGGAGAGACTTAAGGAGAAGAGGAGATTCAAGCCGAGTCTACCCTCTCTTATTATGGGCAATGTGAGATCGCTGGCTAATAAGATGGAGGAGCTGATGGGGCTAGTCAGAAGCCAGGCGGAGTACCGGGAATGTAGTATCATGTGCTTCACGGAGACATTGTTACATCAGGACATTCCGGATCAGAACGTCTCCGTCGAGGGCTTTCAGACGGTTCGGGCCAACTGGGATTGCAACGAGAGGGGTAAGAGAAAAGGCTTGCCGTTCTAGTTAATAACAGATAGTGCAACCCTTGTCATATTACGTTTAGGGAGCGGATATGTTGCCCGGACATTGAACTATTAGCCGTGGGGCTTCGGCCTTATTATCTGCCCAGAGAGATTTCACATGCCATTGTAGTAGCTGTATATATTCCACCCTCAGCTAACCCGAAGTCAGTGAGCAGCGTTATTCATAATGTTACATCACAATTGCAGACCAGATATCCGAATGCTCTCATCACCATTTCGGGTGACTTCAATCACGTTACTATGGAAAAAACATTGCCAACTTTCACACAGTATGCACTCTGTCCGACCAGAGAAGAGAGTACACTTGATTTAATGTATGCAAACGTGAAGAATGCATACGGTTCGTCCCCCCTCCCTGCACTGGGTAGGTCAGACCACAATTTGGTGTACCTCAACCCCTGTTATATGCCTCTGGTTACGAGTAAGCCTGTGACCACCAGAAGTGTGAAGAATTGGACGGATGAGGCTTATGAGGCACTTCAGGCTTGTTTTGAGGTTACTGACTGGCAGGCTCTCTATGAGCCACACGTAGAGGATATTGATGGACTCACAGAGTGCATCACTGATTATATTAATTTCTGTGTTGACTGCACTGTACCATCAAGCACTATCCTTTGTTATACCAACAACAAGCCATGGGTAACAAAGGACATCAAGGCCATCCTAAATGCGAATAAGAGGGCATTTAGGGAGGGAGACAGAGGGGAGGTGAA
>NW_015548199.1:869015-870242 GCF_001515605.1 Sinocyclocheilus anshuiensis
TGTCAGACGGTTCGGGCCGACCGGGATTGCAACGAGAGCAGTAATAGAAAAGGAGGGGGGCTTGCCGTTCTGGTTAATAACAGATGGTGCAACCCTTGTCATATCACGGTTAAGGAGCGGATATGTTGCCCGGACATTAAACTATTAGCCGTGGGGCTTCGGCCTTATTATCTGCCCAGAGAGATTTCACATGCCATTGTAGTAGCTGTATATATTCCACCCTCAGCTAACCCGAAGTCAGTGAGCAGCGTTATTCATAATGTTACATCACAATTGCAGACCAGATATCCGAATGCTCTCATCACCATTTCGGGTGACTTCAATCACGTTACTATGGAAAAAACATTGCCAACTTTCACACAGTATGCACTCTGTCCGACCAGAGAAGAGAGTACACTTGATTTAATGTATGCAAACGTGAAGAATGCATACGGTTCGTCCCCCCCTCCCTCCACAGGGTAGGTCAGACCACAATTTGGTGTACCTCAGCCCCTGTTATATGCCTCTGTTTAAGAGCAAGCCTGTGACCACCAGAATCGTGAGGAGATGGACAGATGAGGCTTATGAGGCACTTCAGGCTTGTTTTGAGGTTACTGACTGGCAGGCTCTCTATGAGCCACACGTAGAGGATATTGATGGACTCACAGAGTGCATCACTGATTATATTAATTTCTGTGTTGACTGCACTGTACCATCAAGCACTATCCTTTGTTATACCAACAACAAGCCATGGGTAACAAAGGACATCAAGGCCATCCTAAATGCGAATAAGAGGGCATTTAGGGAGGGAGACAGAGGGGAGGTGAAGAGAGTGCAGAGGGAACTGAAAGTTAAATGTGCAGTAGGAGATCTTGGAAAATGCTAACTTTAGCCTGATAGCGCTGAAAGCGAACGTTCCACCCTCCCTGCAATCGCCGTCCAAAGCCATGTCCCCTGAACGCATTTACGCTCACAGACCAGAGACAACATTACTACAATAGGCTACATCAGCAGTTCCCAATTCCAGCCCTTGTCCCGAAGTGAAGTAAACTTCAACGGATTTCCCCCACTCAGGGAGTAGGGAGCAATGAACACTGTGTAGGGATCATATCGATCGGAACACAGTTCATGCACGTAGCTCACTTCTAACGAGTTGGCGCGAGGACTGGATTAACCGCTGGGCTACATCATGTGTCATTCACCAGTGAGAAAACATTGAAAGTACTACAATACCAGGAAGGAAGATCG
>NW_015548199.1:870639-874303 GCF_001515605.1 Sinocyclocheilus anshuiensis
ACGCTGATGACGTATCCTGTCTGCGCGAACCTGGTGCGCAGAGGTATGCAAATACATACGTTGACAGGCAGGTAGGAAAGCATATTAAAACGCTCGGACCGAGCGTTTTGATTGGACGAACATTTCTTGATCCTACGCCTTCCACAGAATATATAAATACAGACAAATACATTTAGACCACTTAACTTAATGATTTCAACCAGCATAACAAAAAATGTTTCTGAAGACATCACCTATTGCACCTTTAAAATCTTTAAAAGAGGCTAAAGACACTTATAGGAGGACGTTGGAGGGGAAGCTTCAGCAGAACAATTTAAGAGAGGTTTGGAGTGGTATGAGGACCATCATGGGTTTTCAATGGTCCAACAGTGTAGGTGTTGGTGGTGGTGTAGAAAGGGCCAGCGAACTTAATCTGTTTTTTAATAGATTTGATGATGTTTTTGCCCTTCCTCCCCAGGACTCCTCTGTTTGTCCACCATCATTAGCCACTCAACTCACAGAACCTCCCCCTCCGCATAGACCCCCTGCCTGCTTACAACCTTCACCTTCTTCACCCTCTCCTCGTCTTCAGAGCATTTTACCCTGTCCTCTCTCACCTAACTCTGCACCTTTTCCCTCTATAACCTCTACTGTGCCATTTACACCTGACCATGTGAGAAGACAGCTCAGGAAGCTCCACTCTAGCAAGGCTGCAGCCCCAGATAAGATCCATCCCAGGGTGTTTAAAGCCTGTGCCTCCCAGCTTTGTGGTGTACTTCACCATGTCTACAGCATGAGCCTAAGACTGCAGAAGGTCCCTCTATTATGGAAGACTTCTAGCATCATTCCTGTTCCAAAAATGTCTTGTTCCAGTGACCCTAAGGTTTACAGGCCCGTGGCATTATCATCCCGTATTATGAAGATTTTGGAGAGACTGGTGCTGGAGCTCAGGTCCATGGTTAGGCCTTTTACAGATCCTCTTCAGTTTGCCTACCAGCCCCACCTGGGAGTTGAGGACGCTATCATCTACATGCTGGATCGAGCTTATACTTACCTGGATAAGGCAGCAAGCACTGTGAGAGTCATGTTTTTGACTTCTCCAGTGCTTTTAACACTATTCGTCCGGCTCTACTGGGTGAGAAGCTGACAGCGATGCAGGTGGATGCCTCCCCTCGTGTCCTGGATTGTGAACTACCTGACTGGCAGACCACAGTATGTTCGGTTGCAGCCATCTTCAGAAATGTTCTAAAGACTCAGCTATAGTTGGTTGCATCAGTGGTGGTGAGGAGACTGAGTACAGGACTACAGCTCAATGTGACAAAAACAAAGGAACTCGACCTGCAGAGGACTATGGCACCTATGACCCGTTTCCATTCATGGGGTCTCAGTGGATATTTAGAGGATTTAAAATACCTGGGAGTCCACATGAACAATAAACTGGACTGGACTGAGAACTCTGAAGCCATCTACAAGAAGGGCCAGAGCCGCCTCTAATTTTTGAGGAGGCTGAAGTATCTTTAACACCTTTAGCATCTGTAGGACGATGCTGATGAAGATGTTCTACGAGTCTGTGGTAGCAAGTGCTATCTTTTTTGCTGTTGTATGCTGGGGACTGAAGGCAGCTGATGCCAATAGACTGAACAAACTTATCCGTAAGGCTGCTTCTGTTGTGGGGGTTGAGCTGGACTTTCTTGACTGTAGTGTCAGAAAGTAGGACGTTGTCTAAGCTTCTGGCCATCTTAGACAACACCTCTCCCCCACTTCATAATGTCCTGGGTAGATACAGGAGTACGTTCAGTCAAAGACTTATTCAACCTAGGTGCTCCAAAGAGCGACACAGGAAATCTTTTTTACCTGCGTCTATCAGACTATATAATTCCTCAGTATATAACGTATTTTATTCTGCAATATTATATTTTTACTTGTATAGTTATTCAAATATTAGAAGTTATATTTTTATTTCTTGTATATAGATTTCTATTTGTATTTTTATCTTGGTGTTTTGGAGCTGCGGCAATTAACCTAATTTCCCTCCGGGGATTAATAAAGTATTTCTGATTCTGATTTCACAAGAGTATGTAATTCTACTTAAACCAAAATCATTAACTGAGATAATAATAATATGCAAACTATATTTTAAACCATCATTTATAGAGTATAAGGAAGTGGCTGACTGAATTAAAACACTTCTTTTAATTTATATAAAAGAAAAGAACAAGATTAAGATCCTATTGAAAATTAATCTTCAAATTAAAACAAAAAAAAAAACTGTAAAAATGTATCACTACCTACCAAAACTAGTTTTAGCCCATTAAATGAGTCTGATATTTAGATTATTATTTTTTTTTTACAATTTGTGACCAGCAAGTGACACTGCATCCCACGCCATCATCGCAGTATTAAGAGTAGCTGGATCCCATCATCTTGAAGATTCAGTACACTTCAAATAGTTCTTGCTCTAAGCACAATCTCAAAATGTGCTTGCTTGTCAAAATGTTGAGACTTTTATTAAATGGACAAAATAAGAGAGAATAATGAAATATCTTCTTTTGTGTTCCCAAAATAAAAGTCATACACGTTTAGAAGAACGTAAGTGTGAGTAAATTACAACAGATTTCATTTTCAAGGGATATGGTCACCAAAGCAAAATCATTTTAGTTGAAGGAAGTCCAAAATGTTTCACCTATTCTCATTGAACAATTTTGCATTCACAACCTTTTTAAATCTTAAAGCTAATGACACAATGACATTCTTATACACATTCACTATGTTTGTAGTTCTGCAATGAAAAATCGTATCAGAGATAAAACCAACAATTGTTGCAATAACTGGATGGCAGTTACAGGCACAATATGTAATTTTCGCCGCTAGAGGGCACGTATTCAAAATAAACAAAGAGGCAAAGGCAAAGTTTGATTCACTATGTTTGTAGTTCTGCAATGAAAAATCGTATCAGAGATAAAACCAACAATTGTTGCAATAACTGGATGGCAGTTACAGGCACAATATGTAATTTTCGCCGCTAGAGGGCACGTATTCAAAATAAACAAAGAAACAAAGGCGTAGTTTGATGACGCCGTGACAGAGTGTGGAATCATGGGAGTTGTCATCTTTATCCCCACAGCCGATGCAATCTGACGGGACTCGGGCTGAAATCATGTTCATGGATGAGCTAATGATTTATTAACATAGTAGAATGAAGCAGGGTGAGGCTGAAAGCCGTCGAAGCGAAACGAGGCCGCTGAACGAGAGCAGCGGAGTTTTTATTATGCCACAGTCAACCCCTTCCTCTCCTTCCGGTCGTGCGTATGCAGGGAAAAAAAAGCAGCGCTGTTTTATCATACTTGATCCATTTGAAAGTTCTGTTATAATGCTACTCTGTGCGGTCGTCACCGCTCTATTAAAACGCACAACATATTAAAGCGTCTTTGGTGTTTCCATGTTTTCTACAAAACAAAACCATTTGGGATAATGTAAGTACACAAGTCAGCAAAATATATAACACTGTTCTAGTGGTTTTTGGATATTTTAATAAACAAAATCGTACATATTGTGCCTTTAAGTGCAGCGACATGACAATTTTCACTCTGTTCCACGGGCAGCTTTAGGATTCTCTGATCACTGTTTGGTTCATCTTATACTGACCTACAGGCAGAAACTGAAATCAGCTAAACCTGTATTAAGG
>NW_015548199.1:874474-876155 GCF_001515605.1 Sinocyclocheilus anshuiensis
TTTATTTTTTATTATCTGTGTTTTTTGTTCTGTCACTGTCATTCTGTTACACTGTGGAAGCTTCTGTCACGAAAACAAATTCCTCGTATGTGTAAACCTGGCAATAAAGCTCATTCTGATTCTGATTTTCCCACTGCATATCTTCATTAATGGTGCACTCACCTGTGTAAGAGCGAGCTGTGTGATTGGAGCCAGAGACAAGTGCGAGTGGAGCAGCGGCACACAGTCTGTGATACATACAGCTGCCCCTGCTGGACTGGAGGACAACAGCAGGCCGTTCACACTGCAACGAGGAAACTGACTTGCATGTAGGTACATTTTGGCATAAGCCAGACAGGACAACTCCACCTCACCCATCTGAAAACAACCCATGGGGGGAAGAAAAGAGGTCATAATTGTATTAGGTCATAACTATTACTTGCAAGCAGGTGTGGTTATTCAGGTCATTTAAGGAATGAGTATTTTTTGTGCATGTAAATATACACTTAAAAATGCTGGGTTAAAAACAACCTAACTTCGGTTATTTGGCAACCCAGCACTGGGTAAATATTGGACAGAACACATGCTGGGTTATTTTGACCCAGCTAGTTGGGTTAAATGTATTACCCAACATGCTGGGTTGTTTTATTTAAGTCAACTATTGTTTAAAACCTATTATACTGCTGGCTTAAAATGGGCTGGAAATTAAAAATCACACTCAGAATTACTAGAGGCAACAGCAGTAATCAAAAGATAAAAAAGAACACCCATGGACAAAATATAAGACAAATTGAATTTATTTGGGTGAATACAGCATAGTTTATAATATTACATACATTTAAACTCATATAACA
Organism: Sinocyclocheilus anshuiensis; assembly: GCF_001515605.1. Lineage (NCBI taxonomy): Eukaryota > Metazoa > Chordata > Actinopteri > Cypriniformes > Cyprinidae > Sinocyclocheilus > Sinocyclocheilus anshuiensis. The sequence continues at coordinate 875,308 of NW_015548199.1, forward strand.
AGCATTTTAGAAATAAAAAAGTAACATTTAAAATTAGCATTTTAATTTAAGTGTATTCAACCGTTCTCTGTAATCACTTTTCACTGAAATAGCGCTAATTCTCGTGCCGGTGTGTCGTCAATCTGAGCCGGCGATGGACTGCTGTTCACTGGGGGAACTGCGAACCTCAGACTGCCGCCTCACGTTTCACTCGTAGCTGAAAGACGCCGTTACTGACTCCATAACCTGCCCATAAACAAACAGTAGGCTACTGAGATTATAAAACATATTTAAACATCAAATTAAATTAAATTAAGTATTATAACGAATAAAATCAGTTATTGTAATGAAAGGCAAAAGGCGTTTCTATAATGAGAAATGACCGCTGCTGACCGACATCTCGTCCTTATGTTGCGTTGCGTAAAATAATATAATTTACAGCACAGTCAATACTTTATAAATTAAATTAAATGTATACAAACCTTTGTTTCACTGAAGAAGTGCACCAAATCAAAGGCTCTCTCCTGCAGTAGTGTTGGGTCGTTCTTGAACGATTCGTTCATTTTGTTCAGTCGCGTATGCGCAACATCCTATAGGTTCTGTACTGGAATTAGTCAAGTAGTTCACCTGTTTCGAGTCTTCGGGTTTTTCCGATTGCAATAAGACAAAAAACGGCCGGTTGCCGATCGCGTAAGTTCCAGGGGCAGCTCCTTAGTTGGCCATCCTACACACACGTGACTGACCGCTCGCTCGCACCAAAGAGGAGGAGGAGGGTCGTGTTACTCTCTACACTGCACTCAACCTGAGGGATTCTTTCACTTTCAGTCTTTGAGGAGACATGAAAAACAGCGCATACCACAGGAACGGTA
>NW_015548199.1:876433-878325 GCF_001515605.1 Sinocyclocheilus anshuiensis
ATCAATGTCTACTTACGTCACGATTAGTACCAGTTGTGCTGGTTAGACCCTGCTCCGGAGTAGGAGCTAATTTGGTTCTCGAAAAAGGCAGTCCGGTACTAAAATCCCAAAATGCCAAAAAGTGGGTAGTTCCACAATTAGTTCTGGTACTATGAAAAGGTTCCCGCGGTGCGAAAGGCCCTACTATCCTGCAGTGGACGCAAAAAGCCCGCACTCTGACTGTAACTCAGCAGCTGGGTTGTTTCGTCAGAGACAGGGTCAACCCAGCGGTTGGGTAGACAAAAATGACCCAGCAGCTTAGTTACAGAAAAACTACCCAGCACCTGGGTAAAAATATTAAAAACAAACCAATAAAATGACCCAACGGGCTGAACCCAGCATTTGGGTTTAAAAAAAGAACGCAGCATTTTTTAGAGTGTAGCCTTTGTCTTATAACAGGGATGTAAAAATGTCTTTGTGGACCTGGTACGGATGAATCCACTGATCAATATTTTTTCTTTGTCTTTCTGTTCATGTGTTTGATGATCATAAATATGGCAGATTGCAGATGAGCAGAAAATGTCACATGGCTGAAACAGATGAATAAGTAGTCCATATTATCGATAAATAATTATTTAAAATTCAGTGTGTTCCATACACAAAGTTGAACGAAATTAAACTCTGTTTGCATGTTCTCTCTGTGTTGATTTGGGTTTTCTGCAGGTAATCCATCCAGTTTAACACCACAATCCAATGACATAAAAGGATAGATGAAATTGAATGTGTAATATGTGTGTTAGCCCTGTGATGGACTGGCCATCTGTCCAGGGTGTTTCCCTGACTTTGGCCCTAGATGCTCCAGCATCCTTGCTACCCAACACTGGACAAGCAGTTTTTTTGGAAGATGGGTGAAAGGATGCAAAAAGACTAAACATGCTAAGTCCACACTAATTAAAACAAACTGCCCACTAAATCAATTCAGGAAGGTGTCTTTCTAGATTTTGATACTGCAATCCTCAAAATCTATGGCCAGCAAAGGAATTACCTGCTTATGAAAGTAGAAACCGTTTAAACACTTCTCGTGTGTGAACGGCTAGTAGGATGCTCGACGTTCACACAGGTTGGTACTTATAATTTCAAACGCCTTGATATCATCTGAAGATAACATTTAATTCAAACAAGCATTGTCTTTAAATTAGCATATCAGCCACTAAAGTTTACACAGGGTTTCCAGCTGGATTTCAACCAAGTCTTTCCACACTATGAAGAAACGTGAGTACGGGATTAAAATCGCGTGATATGACGATAAACGATTGAGTGATAAATACCTGACGTACGCAATACAATCTATATCTATGAATCGTTTTTCACAGCCGCTTTATTCGTCATGTTCACAGAGATCCATAGAAGAATACACTTACCGTTGTGTGTTTTTCCTATTCAGTAATCAAATATGAAATCCCAATAATTAAATCAAACACATTAAAACATGAATATTTGACTGTTTACTTCATAAGAACTCGAAGGAAACGGACATGAGGATAACGGCAGCGTCTTTTTCTTCGTGCCGCCAGTTCTCTTGCATACATCGCACGCTACTGCCGCATGCAGGTCCTTAGTGGAACACATCCATAATCAATTGTTTTGGCTTTGTTTTTTTGTTTTTTTGTTTTTTTAACTATCCCTTTAACTTTTCAGGGTGGACAAACATATCCTGTGTTCAAAGGCTTTAAACTGCAACTCAATAAATTACATCAGAAACTGTTGCAATCAATGTTAATGTGATAGTTCACCCCCCCAAAAAAAATCAAAATTCTGTCATGAATTACTCACCCTAATGTTGTTCCAAACCTGTACGACCTTCATTCATATTCAGAACACAAATTAAGATATTTTTGATGAAATCTGAGAGG
>NW_015548199.1:878608-879245 GCF_001515605.1 Sinocyclocheilus anshuiensis
TAGAATTTCAAGTACCACAAAACTGCTTGTCCCCACAGCCATGTACAGAGGGAAAGTGCTTTATTTTGAGGTCAAAAACAGGATTTTCTACCATTTAAAATACAAACGTCTATTCATAACGATCAAATATATGACGTAAATGGCATAAAAAAACAAAATGCCAAATAAATATTATAAAATATATAATGAAAATAGTGGTCCCCTGGAGTTGTGTCACTGGTGTTACCGCTTAACAAAAGTATTTTATTTTGGAATAAAAAATCACACTGATGACATCACTCGACTACCTCCTTCCCCTTTCCTGAAGATCTATTAAGGCAGGTCCATGGTAAGTCCACTGTCTCTTTTCAGTTATCAGAAATGTTCTCATTTATCTCATGATTTCATAACATCTTGCCATACCAAAAGTGGACGTTTCTGTAGAATGACCCAAATATCAAACTTAAATTATTATAAAAGGAAAGGTTGGTCTCTTTTTAAAGAAGACAATCAGCAGATTATAGGGTATATGTCGAATATCACCTGACCAAACCCGGAAAACAGGTATCATTGCTTCCGCTTGTTGGAGAACGTGTTAACAGCCGTATTAAATAATAGCGATATCTATGGACTTTTAAGATAATCAGTTAAATTAGCT
>NW_015548199.1:879418-880505 GCF_001515605.1 Sinocyclocheilus anshuiensis
AAAAAAATTAACTTAAATGATTTTAGCAAATGGCTGCAATATAACAAAGAGTGAAAAATTTAAGGGGGTCTGAATACTTTCCGTTTATAGGGTATATGTCGAACATCACCTGACCAAACCCGGAAAACAGGTCTCATTGCTTCCGCTTGTTGGAGAACGTGTTAACAGCCGTATTAAATAATAGCGATATCTATGGACTTTTAAGATAATCAGTTAAACTAGCTAGCTGTTTTTATTGTTGAAGTTTTATTCAATTTTTATATCTAAATATGAAAAGAATAAAAATTAAAAAAACTTTTAGATATCAGTCCGCATATGTGATGGACATTGGTTATGATCATCATTGGTATCTACTTTGAAGGCATCTTGAGTAAAACTGCTTCATATTTAACTAAGCATATGCAAAACGCTTGAACCGGAAGCGACGAGACCCGGTTAACAGAATACGGAAGTCTGTTGCGCATAACCCCTATTGCATAAGTAGAATTATAAAAAAAAAATAATAATAAATTAAAGTATCAAAAAGTTATAGAAGTTAAAATTTACTGTAAAGAAAATGCACTGTACAATTTTTATTATATTTTTTATAAAATAAATATTTGACATAACAGGTTTTACTCTAAAATTGCTATAAAATTAAAGTCTTATGTCTAAATATGTTCCAAATTTGAAGTTGATATGAAAAAAACTGAGGTTTCTGTAAAATTTTATTTAGGGCGTTATATCACAAACAGCCACCGGGTGCCATCCAAACAAATTGAATTTTTATACATTTTCTGTCACAAATGTCTAGATTTCTCTGTCAATATTACTTCTATCACAAAATAATCTACCACGTATTCCGCCATTATGGAAAGTACCACAAAGCATGCACATGCTTCCCTCTGCACGTAAACAAGACGCAGTGCATGTGTTCTACGTCAGCAGCACCACGCGCATGCATTGTTTAAGTGCAGAGGTACTCTCGATAATGGTAAAAAGACATGGTTTGGAGGAGAAGAATTGTTGAACTAGATAAAAAAGTTAATCAAGACAAACTTTAGGTTGGCTTGAGAAAGCCTAGCCTGAAAGTTTAAAGCGGTTGTAA
>NW_015548199.1:880616-899783 GCF_001515605.1 Sinocyclocheilus anshuiensis
GCATGTTTCTAGCATGATTAGCATGTTACTAGCATGTTGCTAGTAATATTACCATATGATTAGCATGTTGCTAACATGACTAACAAGTTACTAACATGTCACTAGCATGATTAGCATGCTATTAACATATTGCTAGCATGATTAGCAAATAACTAGCACGTTTTGTTAACATGATTAGCCAGTTACTAGCATGTCACTAGCATGTTTCTAGCATGATTAGCATTTTACTAATATGTTGTTAGCATGATTAGCAGGTGATTAGCATGTTTCTAGTATGATTAGCAAGTTACTAGCATTTCACTAGCATGTTTCTAGCATGATTAGCATGTTACTAGCATGTTGTTAGCATGATTAGCAAGTTATTAGCATGTGGCTAGCATGATTAGCAAATAACTAGCACGTTTTGTTAACGTGATTAGCCAGTTACTAGCATTTGTCGCTAGCCTGTTTCTAGCATGATTAGCATGCTACTAACATGTTGCTAGCATTATTAGCAGGTGACTAGCATGTTTCTAGTATGATTAGCAAGTTACTAGCATTTCACTAGCATGTTTCTAGCATGATTAGCATGCTACTAGCATGTTGTTATCATGATTAGCAAATAACTAGCACGTTTTGTTAACATGATTAGCCAGTTACTAGCATGTCGCTAGCATGTTTCTAGCATGATTAGCATGCTACTAGCATGTTGTTATCATGATTAGCAAATAACTAGCACGTTTTGTTAACATGATTAGCCAGTTACTAGCATGTCGCTAGCATGTTTCTAGCATGATTAGCATGCTACTAACATGTTGCTAGTATGATTAGCAGGTGACTAGCATGTTTCTAGTATGATTAGCAAGTTACTAGCATTTCACTAGCATGTTTGTAGCATGATTAGCATGTTACTAGCATGTTGTTAGCATGATTAGACAGTTATTAGCATGTGGCTAGCATGGTGCTAGCATGTTTCTAGCATTATTAGCATGCTACTAGCATGTTGTTAGTATGTTTCTAGCATGATTAGCATGTCGCTAGGATAGATAGATAGATAGATAGATAGCTATTTGGCTCTGATGCAGCCTGTCAGAAACATAGACTGTATAAAAACATGGACGTAGTGTCCGTGACATAACCCGTAGACTTCCGACTAGTGTTTTGAAGCCTAAAGTAGGCGGAGCCAGCTGTCTCCATCTTGGCAGCGGGTCACTCCCGGATAATCGAAAATGGGCAAAGAGGCGGGAGCTGGCTGCTGAAACCACGCCCACCTAGCTCGACGGTGGTGACAGCAGCGGCAATCCACCTGTCACTCAAGTGGCCACGCCCTTAATTATGCAGAACTTTAAGGCTTAATATAATTTAAACGGATGAGTTATAACAAAATTCACCCCCCTCACAGTTGTCATGAAGGGCAAAATTAGCTATATAGACCAAAATCATTTTTTGAACCAGGCTGTAAACGTTTTTTTTCTGCTGTAAAGTTGGGCATTTTAACATGGGGAGTCTATGGGATTGACTCCTTTTTGGAGCCAGCCTCTAGCGGCCAGTTGACGAAGTACAGTTTAAGTCACTTCCTTGTTGGCTTCACGAGAGAGAGCGGGAGGTTGCCGCTCGGTTAGAACGCTCTCTGAATTGTTCGCAATAAAACAAAAAAAAACAGTCTATGGGCTCGGCTCGGTTTGCGTTTCCACTGCAGTTCAGTACCGCTTTAGAGTGGGCGGGATTATTCACATATCATTATAGTTGCGCCGCCTCTATTGCCGTGACCCGTGACTCCTGAAAAACTTTTTCATTCCGCGTCGCCCCATCAAGCTCTTGCTGGATCCGCTCATCTGCTATCAACGAGAGGAACGTCTGTACTTCCTCAACAGACAACGAAACAGCCACTTTTTGGTTGTTAAAAAAGGTGCGCTCGTTCAAAACAGTCAAATCAAGCAAACTGTAACTGGAGCTGCTTCAGTGATCACTCATCAGTTGTCTCTCAAATGTAAGGCAGCAGCAGACGTTGCTTAAGTTGCAATAAATCACAATCCACTAATGTTACAATTAAGTTGCAAAACACCTAAATATTATCTATGATGTCCGCGATGCGGAAAACGCGGACGGAATCGCGGAATCCAGTCATATAAATGGAATTTATGTATGACGCGGAATGTCACGGAATATGTCAAAGTTTGGATGAATTAATCAAAAGTAGGTCAGTACACTTAAATAGAGTCGCAATATGGACTAGTATCTGTAAATATTAAGCCAAAAAAACTTTAAATATGAATCCTGCATGTTCTGCGTGTCTCTGTGTATGTAAATGGCACAGACGCGCGGTTTTGTTTTCTACATACAGTGATATAAAAACACCCGCACCGGGTTTCGATTTTGAAACGTGCAGTGCTCATGTTTATTCAAGGAAGTCAAAGCCTTTTGGAAAATCTATTTGTGGCTGTCAGTTCTGATATTGTGGCAGGCGACACAAATTAATCAATGTATGGGAAACACTTACATGGGCTACAGAAACTTAAAAGTTCCTCATGGCAACTAGTGTTGCTTTCTTTTTTTTTTCTTTTTTTTTTTTATTGAAGATATAACATTCACAGGGGATACAGTCATAGCAATAAAATTCTTCTCTTTTCTAAATTAAAAAAATATGCTGAATTTTTCTACCCGAATTCTAGCCATTTCACCCTCGATCTAATAAACGCACCCTTAGCCTTTTCTGTATAGATGTTATCTAATTCTTCTTTTAGGCTGTGTAGTTTTATTTTATCATCTTCTTCTGTTTGTTGTTTTCCTAGAATTTTATTCATTTCGTTTAAAATAGAGGTATGAATTCTAGCCATTTCACCCTCGATCTAATAAATGCACCCTTAGCCTTTTCTGTATAGATGTTATCTAATTCTTCTTTTAGGCTGTGTAGTTTTATTTTATCATCTTCTTCTGTTTGTTGTTTTCCTAGAATTTTATTCATTTCGTTTAAAATAGAAGTATACCTTAAAGATTTTGCCTTTGCCAACTGTTTACTGAATTGAATAGAGAATTTTCTACACTCATATTTGAAGAACTCCCAGTTAGAAGATATTGAAACGGTTGGTTTTCCTTTAAATTCTTCAATAATATTCCTAATACCTGAACAATAAGAGGAAAGTCCTAATAAGGAACAATTTAGTTTCCAGTATCCAGAGTTTCTATGACAACCAGCACCAGAATCAGATAAAATAAGATCGATAAAAGCATGATCTGTGAGAGGAGCAAGACAGATATCACTGGATTTAATAAAAGGAGACATGAAATCAGATATAAGCCAATAATCTATACGCGATTTTCTTAAGAGATCTGCACTAAACCAAGAAAATGAACAAGCATCAGCATGCATAAACCTGTAAGCATCCAATAGAGAAAGGACATTACAAAAATAATTAACAATGGTATTACATCTGCGTGATTCTTGTTTTGAAGGAAATCTATCCATACACAAGTCGGGAGCTTCGTTAAAACCACTTAAATGAAATTATCATATTTTTGCATTTCAGAAAAGAAAAGCTGTTCATATAATAACAGAAGAAAGAGAAAAATGGTTGTGTGAATGAGAAATGTGACTGACGCGGCGAATGAATGAGTATGTGCAATGATCTAAAAACATAAAGCAACCATTGGATCTTTTCTGCAATATTTTTAAAAAGTTGGGAATATGGAAAAAGTAATATTAAGAATATTGGACAGGAAATGGAGGAAATAGCGGAATTGATAGATGTAAAAAATATAAAATTCAGTAATATAGTACACATATCAGCAGTTCCACCGTGGATGTTTGTAACGCCTATAGTAGATCTTTATTTAACGGATGAAGTGAAGAAACAGGATTGTGACCCAATAAAAATAAGAGTTAATAAATATATGGATCAGAAATATTATGATATGATACAGATATTTACAGATGGTTCAAAAGATCCAGAAACTATATGAAAACAGGAATAGCAGTATGTTATTCCGCAATATGAAATAGCTATTAAGAAAAGAAACCCGGATTTTTTATCTGTATTTACAGCAGAGTTGGTAGTTATGGCTCTCCAGTGGGTAGAGGAAAATAGAATTAAAAAAGCAGTAATATGTTCAGATTATTTGGCTGCGTTAAAGAGCATTCAATCAGGCCAGTCTAACTGCAGACAAGATGTCAAACTTGAAATACTGCAGTATATATATAGAATGAAAAATCAGGGCATTTTTATTTCATTTATTTGGGTTCCAACACATGTTGGAGTTGAAGGAAATGAGAAGGCAGATAACTTTGGTTCTGTGATGATTTTGGCTCCCATTTAACAAAAACCCACCAATTCACTATCTCAACAAATTAGAAATTAGAATAAGACCAATAAAAAAAACATTTTTAGTGAATTGTTGGCCTTCTGAAAAGTATGTTCATTTACTGTACATGTACTCAATACTTGGTAGGGGCTCCTTTTGCTTTAATTACTGCCTCAATTCGGCATGGCATGGAGTAAAAAAAGTAGATGCAGTACAGACGCAGGCTTTGAGAATATGTTGTGGGGCATTTAAAACTTCCCCTAGAGCTTCCATGCAAGTTGAAATGGGAGAAATGCCTTGGAAATAAGACGTAAACAACTGAAAATGGTATATTGGGCATCTTTGATGGGGCACAACAATGAACACCCTACTAAAGCAATATTTTTTTTAAGTTGGGAATATGGAAAAAGTCATATTAAGAATATTGGACAGGAAATGGAGGAAATAGCGGAATTGATAGATGTAAAAAATATAAAATTCAGTAATACAGTACACATGTCAGCAGTTACACCGTGGATGTTTGTAATGCCTATAGTAGATCTTTATTTAACAGATGAAGTGAAGAAACAGGATTGTGATCCAATAAAAATAAGAGTTAATAAATATATGGATCAGAAGTATTATGATACGATACAGATATTTACTGATGGTTCAAAAGATCCAGAAACTATGAAAACAGGAATAGCAGTAGTTATTCCGCATTATGAAATAGTTATTAAGAAAAGAACCCCGGATTTTTTATCTGTATTTACAGCAGAGTTGGTAGCTATTGTTATGGCTCTCCAGTGGGTAGAGGAAAATAGAATTAAAAAAGCAGTAATATGTTCAGATTCATTGGCTGCGTTAAAGAGCATCCAATCAGGCCAGTCTAACTGCAGACAAGATGTCATACTTGAAATACTGCAGTATATATATAGAATGAAAAATCAGGGCATTTTTATTTCATTTATTTGGGTTCCAGCACATGTTGGAGTTGAAGGAAATGAGAAGGCAGATAAGCATGCTAAGAATTCTTTGAACTTGAATCAGATAGGAACTGACATAAAAATGAGTAAGGCAGAAGCAAAAATAATAATTAGGAAAGCTCTTATAAATGCATGGCAGAAACTTTGGGAGAAAGAGAAGACTGGACGACATCTATATAGAAATCAAAGGGAAGTAGGAATACGTAACAATGACATGGGATTAAGAAGACGAGAAGAATCAGTAATAATAAGAATTAAAATAGGACATACTGCATTGAATGGAAATTTAAATAGAATTAAGAAACATCCGAATGGATTATGCATGCATTGTGGGATTTGTGAAACTGTAGAGCATGTACTGTTGCATTGTAGAGCATATAACAACGAATGACAAATGCTAGAAGCTAAAGTAATAGAAGAAGGTGGAAGCATGATGTTAGAAGATATATTAAATAAGCTCAAAAGGAGTAAGAATATTAGATTTGCTTTGTTAAAATATTTTAAAGATACAGGAAATTATATAAGAATATAATGATGTTTATTTATTTGTTTATTTATTTATTTATGACTATTATTATTATTATGGGCATCTACAAACCGTCGCACAATAATAAAAACAGATCTCGGAGTATTATCTTTCACAGGTAAGACTGAACAGTTGTTTCTGTATGTGATGGCGGACGCGTTGACGTATCGCAGCAACGGCTCAAAGCGGCCAATGAGGCGTCTAGGTATTTATTATGTCTATGATAGTGGGCGTCATCAAGAAATCGAAAGTATCGCTACGTGAAAGCTAGTGCGCGAGGCACCTGAACGTCTGCTGCTCACAGTACCGCGATTTCTTTGTCTGAAAATAACGAACATTTACATTAATTATGTCCAAAACTAATGTACTGAAGATAAACGCTGATAATGCAGTGAGGGTAAGTTCATCTCTGTAGAATTTATACTATTTCCTCTCTCAACAGAGTGCAATAAAAGTAAACGCGTTTACGACTGTTGACAATATGGCTCCTCAATGAAGTTTTAAAGGGCTTGTGTTGTTTGTTTGGTAGTTATTGAACATAAAACACTGCTGGCGATCTCTGCTTATGATAAAAAAAAAAAAAATCCTGAGTCACACTTCCTCATCCACGAATGTTGAAAGTGAAAGTAACGTGAAAGCATGGAAGGCGCGATCATGTTCATGGACAAAAATGGTGTTTGAATTGTAATTGTATATTTGTATTACCTTCATCCAGATAGAAAACTACCGCCAGTCACTGTATAAGCAGGTATGAATTCAATTGAAATAATACACACACAGGCAAAATTTGAGATTTTGCATTGCATTGGTTGTTTGTGTTGACAATATTCATTGCATTGACAGGCAGAAGAGCTGTTCTCCAATCACATACCTCTGAAGATCTCACAGCTTGACAACCTGCTGAAGGTACCGTTGTTCATTTGGCATATCCAAAGTGACCAATACATTTGGGTATTCATGCATGTGTGTCCTTGGGAAATGAACTTGTGGCCTTGTTTCTACTGCACAGGTTACCATTTGTGACCCAGGACCATAAAACCAGTCATAAGGGTAATTTCTTTGAAATTGAGATTTATACATTACACGAAAGTTGAATAAATAAGCTTTCCATTGAGGTGTGGTTTGTTAGGATAGGACAATATTTGGACGAGATACAACTATTTGAATATCTGGAAATACTGGGAAAATCACCTTTAAAGTTGTCCAAATGAAGTTTTTAGCAATGCATATTACTAATCAAACATTAAGTTTTGATACATTTACGGAAGTAAATTTACAAAATATCTTCATGAAACATGATCTTTACTTAATATCCTAATGATTTTTGGCATAAAAGAAAAAACGTTAATTTTGACCCATACAATGTATTGTTGGCTATTGCTACAAATATAGCCGTGCTACTTATGACTGGTTTTGTGGTCCAGGGTCACATTTGAGCAATACCTCGACTTCAGTGACAACTGAATTTAAATACTTTTCTTTTATGGTTTTAGGGGGATGACTTCAGTATCACTGACCTCTCATCTCTCCATGCACCCCTGGACATTCCCATTCCTGACCCCCCTGCTCCAGAAGATGAGGTTGGCATCCAGCTTGTGATTTAAAATGATGCTTTTTGAAATTAATTTGGGGGGAAAAAATAGAATTAAAAAAAAAATTTAAATAAAAAGATTTAAAACGTTTATTTAAATATTTTAACAGGAGATGGAGACAGATAAAAATGAAGATGATGAGAAAAAGAAGAAAGGTAATTTCACACACACACACACACGCATGCACACACACTCTTTGGGTTTCCATGCTTTATGGGGACATTCCATAGACATAATGATTTTCATACTGTAAAAACTATATTTTCTATCCCCTTACCCTACCCTTCACACAAAATATTTTTAGATTTTCAAAAACTTAATTCTGTATGATTTACAGTATAAGCTATTTTCCTCATGGGGATTTCCTCATGCAATCATGAGTACATGAATGACTGAGTGAAATTGTATTTATGAATGGGAAATTTGGAAAGATGATACACAAATAACTGATTTTCAGAAAGGCACGTTTATCTGAAACATTGCGTAAACACTGATCTATAGCTAATATAGAATAGTGGTTCTCAGCTTTTTTGACTCCAAGGTCCCCCATTGTTCACAACAATATTTGAAGGGCCTTTATCCCTAGTTTTGTTTTCAAAACATGTTTTAATCTATGGGTACTCCTAGTTTCTGTAAATTTAAAATGTAACTAAAATAATTATGAAATTAAAACAGGAGCTGAATGTTCTTCAGGCAAAATTGTTATGAACAGATTAAATTAAGGTGAATGTTTACTAGAGAGAGATATAGAAGACATGTGGATAAAAGTGCTTTAAAGTTGCAAATTTGCACCAAACCATAACTGTGATACATTGTTGTGATATGGAAATATGGCATATTTTTGTAATGTTACATTTTTCTTGTGTCAGCTCCCAAGTGTGGTTTCATCAAAGGAAATGAGAGGATTGTGAAGTTGCTGGATATTGTAAAACCAGAGATAATGGCTCTGAAGGAGACCTGCATCACTGTAAGTGAGCAAAATTAACTCATAGATACGTTTTTAGCATTTTCCCAGATATACAGTAGTGGCAGCTTTATTCTTTTATTTTTTTTCAGGTTTCTTGCTGGATTTCTCATCTAATTCCAAAAATAGAGGATGGAAATGATTTTGGAGTTGCAATTCAGGTTATTAAACCTTAAAAGGCTCAGACTGTTTCTAAATGCATGCTTTATACCACATAATGTTTTTGATTCTGAATCTCAAAGATAAGCAGCAGTTAACATGACTGATATTGATATTTTAGGAAAAAATCCTTGAGAGAATTACTGCTGTGAAGACCAAGGTGGAGGGTTTTCAGACCAACATTAACAAGTATGACCAACTATTTCAGTACATTGATTATGCTTACTGAAGATTGTAAAATTGCAGTATATTTTACACTCCCCACATTTATTCATTTCGTGTGTTTATCTGCAGGTACTTCTCAGAGAGAGGTGATGCAGTGGCAAAAGCTTCCAAAGACACACATGTGGTGAGTGTGACCTGTCAAATCAACTTATTAGTTTCATTACTTTTTTGTATAGCCACAGTTATTAAATAGGGCTTTCAATACCATGTTCTCGGTTTTTGCCATTCAACCCTTTGATTCATGAGTTAAGAGGTCATTCGAGTACTCTGTGCAAACACAAAAGATGTACAACTCTGAGCATTCTGTAGCCCTCAACAATGAAATTGAGTATTTCAGAAATTACAATTTTGCAAGAAAATGTGATGTTCAGGCGTAATAAACATCACCCAACTTTTTAAGAATACGAACAGGCAAGTACAAAGCAATTAAATCCATCTAATGATTAATTTTATATTATTCATTTCATTTTATCAGCAGTTTTCTCTAAAAATACTAGACAATTATTACATAATTTGCATATGTAACTGTGTGGTGGTAAATCACCAGATTTACACATTGACCCCATCACTTCAAAAAGATTTACAGTATAGTTTCAATTAAAGCAATAAGCCGCTTTGCGTCGTGCCTAACAATGCCCATTAGCTGTTATAAATTCACTGTAAACCACGGCTTCACGGGGCTTATTGCTTTTATAAAACAGTTATTCCATGTATGTAGCAAGGTTTCACAAAATAAAACAAAGCAAATAAAATGTAATGAAATGAATAAAAACATTATTCTTCCGCCAAACAATGTATTTCCTCCGAAACGGTTGTGGTTGCAACAAAATGGTTGCCGAGCAACACAGATGTAAAAAAAAAAGTGTGTGTTTGTAGAGTAATTTACAACAGCTTCGAACGCAGCTCAACCAATCAGAATCAAGGACCGGAACTATCCATTTTATAATCACTTTTACAGTCTTGAAATACACTTTCATATCCTTTTTGTGTAACAATAAATATATATTCTTTTGGCAGATGGATTATCGCTCTCTGGTGCACGAGAAGGATGAAGCAGCCTATTCTGAGATTAGAGTGATTGTGCTTGATATACGCGGTTTCTATGTGAGTTTATTACATTTATTCATTCAGCAAACAGCTTCTAAATAAGAAATGCTACCACACGAGCCATTCATCCTGGGGATATTGCCTTCACGAATGAATCATAATTGTGGACACAACTGTATGGCTGAAGATTCAGATGTCTGTTGTTTCTCAGGCTGAACTCTATGATGTCATCAGCAAGAACCTGGAGAAAGTGACGAATCCTAAAGGAGAAGAGAAGCCCTCCATGTACTGAGACAGATGCTTACTGGGACCAGCGCAGTTCTACAACTAGACCAGTTTTCAGAATTTATCATTTCTTCACATGATTTTTGACACTCTACAGATACATCTTTAAAGTGGTGTTAGTAAACTTGTTAAATCAGTCATAAACATACAGTGTGTTGTGGTACAAATTATGAGTTCATGTAAATCTACATGTACATTTATTTCAGCATATACAAAATAAATCAGGAAAATGCACAAATTCACAAATGTGACATTCTTAAAGCAAAGAACCACATTAAAACCAAAAATTTTCTTCATTCACACTTCAGGAATCTATCGCAACAAATTCTATTATAACATACAACTGAATTCCAACTCAGTCCAATTCATTTGATCTGTTTTATTGTAACAAGCGGCAAATGTTTACAAAAACTTTTTGGATCACTTAAAGAATAGAAAGAACTAATGTGGAAAAACTCCCCTCATAAAATGAAAATGAATGTTTGAAAACAATAAGTGATCATTTTTCAGGTTTCTTTCATGAAACAGGAACATAAATAGTATGTTTATTTTGTGGAAGGTGCTACATATTTCTCAAACTTCTGGTCCTTCTCCTCCTGGAATCAACTGGAAAACAGCAGAAACACATAATTTCAATACATTTGACAAAGTAACATGTCATTTTAATTAGCATTCATCTATTAATGCAATTACAGTTTGGTGTTTTGGTAATTTTTTAATATAGTCAGGGATAGGCTGGGATGTTAAGGCGTGTTTTTAGATCTGTGGGCTTCCTCTTATTTTCTTGGTTTGACATTTTAAGACTCCCTGTATTAAAGAACATCAGCAAAAATGACAGATTTAGAAAACTTATGTGGGTTTTTTTTTAGTTTTAGTAAAATACTGAAAGAAAATGTTGAGATATAGCTTTCTATATGACCCAGTTGGTTGGTAGATGTAGTGCATTGTAGCTTTCATTAAACACTGGCTACAAAAACAAACTTACATAAGAGCTTTACTCATATTCATACACTAAACTAATCTAAAAGCAAATGTTGTCAATTCATTAAGCGTGATATATAGTTGATTGTTAAGTGATTTAAAGATGAACTCAATAATTGATCATACCATTGTGATGTTATTGCCATTGAGTAGAATCTGATCCAGCTTTGTGATTCTTCTTCCTTCTGGAGTGATTTCACTGTGACACAAAAATATCACATAACACATAGTTGTTATGGCTCAGTGATATCTGAGATGAAGAAACATCAAGTTTCTGAAATGTAATCTCACATTCATATTGATATCAAACATTTTTTGTCAAATGTTTTTCCAAACATCATTTTAATATATTCAGATTTCCGATTGGAGAAAACGTGGTGGAGCCACGTAAAAAGTTATAAAACATTTTCCTTACACCTTGAATACACGAGTGTACAATTCAAAAATGTTTAAGTGAATTTTTGAAACATTATTATATAATATATTATCAATTCATGACATCCTAAACCATAATAATGAAGTCCCCATGGTATTGCTCAATTTGACCTGGAATAACCACCCCTTTTAAAAAAAATCTGTGTGTTGGTTTCCCCAGAAGTGGTGTTTTTGCTCTTTTGAACACATCAAATGGAAAGGCTGCTTTATTCACTGTTTTTGCAATACTTACGCAATCGAAATGAACACCTGGTATCTTGACAGGACACATGGATGCCATTTCACGGGACACATTAAGCTGCATTTGCTTTTTATTTCAAATGTTCAATTATTTTCTACTTTTATACCATGATGTTTTAGGGAAATAAACAAATTTGACACATTCCAAATTCTGTATGAACCTTGTTAATAGCAAGAACACAATGGTGTCTGGATCCCAGTAAAAAAAAAAAAGCCTATATTAGAGTATCAATACTCAATATTCACATATCCCATATATATTTAGTCATAAGTTTGAGGAGCAGTTAAAGTCAAAGCAGATGGATGCATACATCAGGTAAAGATAATAAAGAAATATATAAGCACATTTTTATGTAGAAACATATACTTACAACTCTGTCACATCCTCAAGAACCATGTCTGATTAAAACAGTCAAGAAAATGTATGTGGAGTCCTGCCACACTTTTTAAAGGAGACATATTATGCCCCTTTTTACAATATGTAATATAAGTCTCTGGTGTCCCCAGAATGTGTATGTGAAGTTTCAGCTCAAAATACTCCAGAGATAATTTATTATATCATTTTGAAAATGCCTATTTTGAGTGGAAGCAGAAACACGCTGTTTTTCGGCCCTTTCTCTTTAAATGCGAATGAGCTGCTGCTCCCCGTCCCCTTTTCCAGAATAGAGCTGCTCCATTACAGCTCGTACCTGCTAAAAACATCTGTTTTGGTTCTGATTATCATGTTTATCGCGCTGAAATCATGCGTTTTAAAGCATATGAGTTTAAACTTCTGATATATGGTTTTCTGAGCGCACACATCCAAAGCACATGGACAGAAAGCGGCTGTCACAGCATGTGAGTATTAAACTAAGTTCTCATTCTCACACAAGTTTACGTTAAAAACAAACACGAGTTACAAAAACAGTGGGTTATGTCTGTGAAGGTAAACTGCTGGGAAAGAAATCGCATGTTTATTTTAGATCTGTGTGGCAGCAGCAATATACATTAAATAAATCAATAAATCCACTGCTCTCTTGTCTCCTCTGAGGCTGGGACTCTAAATAGTGTTCTGTGCTCGTCTGTGCAGCCAAAGGCAGGACAGTTAGCGTGTTTTGCTCAAACTTTCGCCATGGCATTAGAACTGGTACACCGTTGTCGCTTGCAAAATCAAAGCCCCCTGGATCTTGTGTTCTGCTGTGAGGACCATCTCGCGCCGTGGGTGGAAACTTACAGATTAAGGGGCGGTAATATTATAATGAGATCCCTTTGCAACATCACTAGGGGAGCGAAATCAGATGCACTAGTTTTCTCAGAGGCTTGCAGAAAAAGGCTTACCAAACCAAAGTTACTGGGTTAATCTTTTTCACGTTTCCTTGGTTGGTAGATGCACTGGGGGCCTGATTATAGCACTTAAAACCTGGAAAAGTCAGATTTTCATGATATGTCAACTTTAAATTTAATGCACAGTCTCTTTCTTTACATCATGTGAAATAAAACTGTAACTATAATGGTATTATAACAAAGAGTCTCTTACATTCATAGGACAAATAAATGATTGTAAAGTGTTACTATGTCCAGAGGAGTGAATGTGTAACAGTGTCATCGGCTCTGTACTTGTATTTTGTAAAATAAAACTGAATCTAATCCTAAAGCATTAATCCATCACAAATATGTGCCAGTTTTTTTTTCCAGCACATAAAAGGATACTGACAAAGTCATCAAATCCGAGCAGAGTTCCCACAATCTCTTTATCGTTCTTCATGACGATGTGAATCCGTGAACCAATGCATTTATCCACCAGCTCTGAAAGACATCACAGAAGCCATGACAAACACATTAAAAAACAACTGAAGCTGTTCATGTCTGCAGTATACAAGGTGTGGACAGTGTGAAATCTGCTAACCTAAATGTTCCAAATGCAGATTACAGTATACATCAAAAGACACATGCAGTATCTAGGCCTGTCGCAATAATCAATATATCGACTTATCGCACAATATATGTACGTGACCTCAATAATTTTTGGTGATGCAATATATAACCCATTATATTTACATACAAATGAATGTCACCATGTTTTGTACATTCCACTTGCGTCAGTGTCTTTTGCAGCTTCTCGTACATAACGTGGTGTAGTTGGTGCTAGTTCAAAATTAAAAAATGCTTCTACAAACAAAGTTTCATCTGCAGATATGATCTTGTTTAGGGATCTGTGCCTTTGTGCATACGTACATCTGACTGCTAAGTAGTGATTGTGTTTTTCAGCAATAGTGTGCACCCTTAAATTACAGAGAAAAGAAGGTCAGGGGAAAATCTGTAGATGGAAAAATCTCCATACAAGTTCTTTGTGCATTTTTCTTTTTTTCTACTTGTTACTTTGCACTTTTTGTTAGAAAATGTTTATTTACTATTTATTCAAGTTTTTAAGGTATCTAATATTTTGATACTTAATTTCCATGATCTAAATATTCTTAAGAATTAAAAGTTTGTTGTCATTTGAAAGTGTGTAGGCCTTCTTGCATTATTATGCTGCTATGTTATGATTATATATTCAGTGGCATGAAATGATCTTTAAAATGACAATAATATCGCTTATCGCAATTACTTATGGGGCTATATATCGCACAACAAAAAGTTATGGTCACAGGCCTAGCAGTATCCCACAATACAATGTGCTTGACACTCCAAAAAAAAGTGTGACGAATGAAGCAGAAGTGACAAAACATTCTGAAAATCAAGTTTGACATATTTCAAGATAGATCATTTTTTATAACTTAAGCTTGCCAGTAGTGTCAAATGAATATTAAGGTTTAGATATACTTCAAACTTTCAATCAAAGAACAAACAGATGTGACAATTTCAAACTAAATCTGGCCAAAATGAAGTTCTATTGGAGTATGTTTCGGTGGTTTGAAAAAGCTTGCCAGAGTGAACTTTCCAGGAAACTGTTTAACACCTTAAGTCTGTAATTGGGCCATGATGATTACATGGCAGTTGGGTCTGATTTGAGGCTCTACCTTCTTTGAAGTAAAATATCTTCAATTTCATTTTTTATAATTATTCTGTCGAGGTCAAACATAAGTGAAAACATGAATACACTGGAGAGTTGCTTTCAATTAAAGTTGTACTTATAATTGACATAATGATTCCTTTATTCGGAATTCCTGAATGCCATTCATCAGATATTGCAAAGTTATTTTTTTACCCCCTGACTGAAGAACAAAACAGAACTTACATGAGTATGTCACGTTTTATCTTTGTTGTAGAAACAAAATTCACATCACGCGCAACGTACTCTAGTGTACGTGTAAAAACTTAAGTATACTTTGGACTTTTAGGGTTCCAGTTGGGACAGATCCTGTGTCTGGCATTTATGTCCCCCGTACTTCAGTATGAAACATAACCTAAGCAGGCTAAACAACACTAAATTATTATGAGCAATAAACTTTTAGAATAAGTACTTCTATATTAAAAATTATGAAAATGATTAATTTCTTTCACTTAGGTAAGAATATTTTAAGGTTAAGTGATTCAATGTATCTATAAGCTGTTCCCGTCTTCACATCTTTACAATGACTGAAATACAGCATGTAAAATTAAAATAACTTGCAAACTAATTCATTACCATTCATATAGAATTTAATTCGACACGCCCCTTGCAACATCCAAACCCAGCAATTCTATCATCCAGAATTCTGGGGTTTCCACTTTTTAAACGACTTGGTCTTGACACTTGGTCAGTCGTGTGTTTGCAACTCGTAATTACGACATTATAGGCTAACTGAAGATTAAATAAATTAGTGAACTAATGAAGGGAAGGGGATGACAACAGAATTTAATAGGGGTATGGAGTGAATTCAATATAGATGCTCACTTTGTAACAGAATTCGCCCATACTGACTGCAGGGACGGATTTCCATTTAACTTATATCTTGAATCACTTATTTAAAAATGATTAGACCTATTACATTTAATATACACGTGTGTCCAATAATATAAATAAATTAATAAAACGTACTGAGATTTGAATGCGACTCGGTGGGAACTGGGATCTATATGCCCCCATTACAACAACTACAAATGTTTAATTAGTAAAATAAATAATCCATTAAACCCAAAGTCGCACATACCGAGAGGTAAAAGCTGCGAGGGATTCGTTGCCGCGATCGCCGCCATTTTGATAACAGCCCTTCGTAATCGGCCACTGAAAAAAATACAGACATGAGAAATCGATATAAGCAGCCATCGATGACTATATAAACACAAGTGCAGCTCCGTTAGTTCAGATAGACAGCCATGAGCAAACTTTTTGGGGAAAAAAATTATTTGTATCCATTTAGCTACGTTCAGTTCTTTGACAATAATACATTCAATTTGTACTTAAAAATAATTTTATACAACCTGTCCGATTATATTTATTCTTTGCATGCATTGTTAAGTATTAACCCTAAGTGTTAACCCTTTTTGTAAGTATTTGTCATAGTGTTTCTTTGTCTTGTGTTGTCACCTGTATATAAGCTTTCATGGTTCAGCTGCCAAAATTGTATTCTCACATTTTTGCTTTACGGTTCATTAGGCACTACTCCTTACAAATTAGACATTGTGGACAAACGCATCTGCTAAATGAATACATGCAGGTCTAATGTAATCTGTGACTCATTCATTAACTGTAATGTTCAAGGTGTATTCAAGATTAGTGCCTAGGTTTTTACTCCATTGAAATGCCATTTGGTCTCCCACCAAGAGCAAGAGAATGTCTCATCTCTTGACTGGAGATGCTGATAATTTTTGTAAAGATGGTCAATATCAAGATATCTGTTCTTTATTGTAATACAGAAATACTGATGCCATCTAGTTTTCCTCAGCATGAACTTTCCAATGATATGATATTGAAAATACTTTAGACACTAAAAATATTGGAAATATTGTAGATATTGTACTGATGTGTGTTACAAATAAAACTTTATCTTTATAACAAAAAAGTATTTAAATCTGGAGAGTTTTAGGTTTATTAAGCTTTTAAAATAAAAACAAGTTATGTCATAAAAAGACGAGGAAACATTTTGGGTTGTGCACTATTTATAGGTTACTAATCAAATGTGAGTAAATGAGTGTAATTGATCATGTGTTTTTTGCAGATGGTCATATGTTGTTAATTCTCTTTCAAACATCGTAACATCTTAACATCCTGAGACCCTGCATCCTCATATGAGGACATTATATTTTAGTGAATTTCTCTGAGACTATACATGCCACAGTTTGAAGTCTGGATGTCCTGTACAGAGCACATTCAGGGCTTTTCAGAGATACTAAATGTTTGGATGTTTCACCATGACCACTCCCTCTCTTTGGTCTTCAAAAATGTCTGATATTAATTTAGTGACACTCTTATGGAAATATTTACATTTTACATTTTTGTCATTTAGCAGATGCTTTTATCCAAAGCGACTTACAAATGTAGGTAAAGAAATTATATTTCAATATTCCTATGAAATATGATTATGAAAATCTTGTCAATTATTACTCCCATTATTATACTTCTTTTTCATTACATGCTGACCCAAAAACACATTAATATGCAAATTAGATTTAGTTTATAGATACATTATATATAATGAGAAAACTTGTTTATGGCCATTTTACACACATTTTGCATAAAGAAAAATGGTATATCAAATCATTCTGTTATAGCATAGTTGAGAATTATCTTTATACAAATTTTGGTAAAAAAAAATCCTGAAAACTAAAAATTTATTGGTGATTTAAAAAAAAATCAATTGTTTTTGCCTATGCATGTTCATTAATGTCTTTTATTTATTTATTTTAAATGAGTCCCGATGTCCTCTTCCAAGGACGTAGCATAACTTATGAATGAAATATGTTTTATTTTTTTCTTCTTTTTTTTTTAAAACTTTTTTTAAATGCTCTAAACAATGTAATGACATGGAAAAAATACTATTTATTAAAATACTCTTAAGAGGTTAAGTCCTGAGAACATGATCATCATGTTTCATGTCAGCTCTAGGTCTATTATCATTAAAGGAATAAAAAAGAGAGAAAGCATAGGCTATTATGGATAGAGGACTCATATTTAAGCTGGAAGCAATGGTTTGAAGTTAAAAATGTCTTAATAATGAATTTTATTACAAATAAAGTTTAATGAGTTTGATGTACACATAGAAAAATTGTTGACAAAGTAAATATTTACTAGAATCAAGTAAGTGTTGAACTTTTGCATGGCCTCTCCACACTCTCCACACTCTCCACACTCCAGCTCAATGGTGGCAACGATGCACCGACAGAACAAGAAGTCTATTTCAGCGAGGTATCATTTCTCGCGTTCTCATTGGGTACATGTCATGCAGCTTCATTCTGATTGGCTGCAGTGCAGCACACACCGCGTCGTGAACGAGCTAAAGCGCTGCATCATAAACTGAGCATTTTTTTTATCGCAGTAAACATAAAACACAATAAACAGCATCACTGGTTTATTTCTTTAGCTTCCAAGCGTTAGCAAAGCCTTCTAAAGGTAAGTTGTATTCTTCAGGAATAAAATGTTTGACTTTATAATTAAAGTCTTGTTCTGTTTGATGCTGAAACTGTGTATATCAATTTTACAGTGTTTTTTTTTAGTGTTAAAACGCCATGTGAAAATACAAGATGCATTTGAGAGGGATGAAACACTGATCATTCAAATCAGGTTTTGAGACGACTAAAAGATTTGACTCGGCCAAAGACCTGTATAAAGAAGCAGGCTTGCTAGGCCAGTGGTTTAGATTTTTGTATGCCATGTCAAAATTTTCACTGACTAACGTTACACCACAAAATAACCATGTCTTATGTAAATCGCGGCTTCCAAGACATTAGAAACGCCGTTGTCTTTTGGCCTCATAATTACAAACTGCAACTAGTATGAACTAAAGAAATGGTATTACTACTGTCTACATATAGTTAGAAACAGCAACTATGTCTAAAGAAATGTTATTATGTAATATATATATATATATATATATATTTATTGCCTCTAAGTGCCATTTGAAATATATATAAATATATATATATATATATATATATATATTGCCTCTAAGTGCCATTTGAAATATATATAAATATATATATATATATATATATATATAAAAACACAGCAAAACTTATTCTAAGCTAACTAATATAATGAGTATAATGTAACTAATAGTAAAATGACTGAGAATTTATTGAAAGCCAGTAAACAGACAACAATAAAATAAATATTAGAATTCAGATTAGGGCTGCACGATAAATCGCATGCGATATTTAATGCGCATCTTATCAGTAAGATGGAACGCAAAACCAAGTTCATATTCGCGCGATTTTTTGCGCAGCTCGTCAGTGAACAACGGCTCTGTGTAGTTAATGCTGCTCAATGTGAAAGCACGCAGGTGGAGATTTACCGCTGATTACAGAACCGGCTTTCTGACAAGATGCGCATTAAATATCGCATGCGATTTA
>NW_015548199.1:900039-926717 GCF_001515605.1 Sinocyclocheilus anshuiensis
TTTGGAGTTTCAGCACGAGAGCGCCCTCTGGCCTTTGGATGGAGATTTACTGCTGATCACAGAACAGTGCTTCACTGTGCGCGATCTCGATTCCATTGCGATTTATCGTGCAGCCCTAATGCAGATGCGTTTCTTTAGTTCTGACTGTGTTGAAAGTGTTTCAGTCACATTGGTGTCTTTATATGATCCAAGTTGTACAACATCTTTATAAGAAGGTCTCTGGCTCTATCCACATCTTTCTCACATCCATGTCTTCTTTACAGATGTCTTTCAACGCTGGCCATGGATGCCCGAGGGGAAGACCAGCCGCTCCGGTCCCAATGTATCGTCCTGCTCCTCCACGGTATCACTACAACCCTTCGGCTGCTCCAGGTCCTATCTATAACCCTCAAGGCGGCAGTAACTACATGCCACCTCATCCTGACTTCATGCCATTCCATTTCCCTGCACCCTCACAGGGCTCTAATGCTCTGCCCCAATGCCCCGTACGCCCACCAGTCTTCCCAGAGCCGCCCCCTTTTCCTCCACCTGCTCCTCACAATTCAGACAGCTCCGCTTCAGTTCCGGTTCAGAGCTCTTACCCTTACATGATGCCCACCGTCACCCCTCCACCGCTTCCACCTGTGCCACCCTCAGTGCCACCTTCCATGCCCTACCCGCCATCATATCCCATGAGCTACCCTCCACAGCTACAGCTCCCTCCTCCACCGAGCTTCAACCCAGCTTACATGCAGCCCGGAGGTTCCTTCAAACCTGAACGCTCCCGCCCGCCTCTGCAATACAAGTCGGACACCTGTTCCCGCTCCCCGGAAAGACTTCGTCACTATGATGACCACCGGCACAGGGGCCACAGTTATGGAGGATATGGAGGCCGGCATAACCGAGAGTTTGGAGGAGACAAACGGGACAGAGGGTGCAGTTCAGAGCGCAGGCGGTCAGACAGCCCACGGTATAAAGCGGACTATGAGAGAGGGCGTGTACCATCAAGACACCGCAGCAGGTAACACACTTTACTGCTCATATTCCTCTTTTTCTGTTATCAAAAAATAAGACCTCTTTTGGGACCAGGTTATCATAAGCCATCTTAACATTTTCAAAGTGGCATCTGACACAGCATTTATACCTCAAAAACGCTGCGGCGAAGTGTCACAAATGCTGTTTTTTCTTTCCTAAAAACTCTAAATAACATTAGCACTTGTTCACACTGCTGCACTTGAGCACTCTAAATGTAAATCATTTGAATACAAACTAATATTAATGTTAAAATTACTACAGTTTTGACCAAAATGCTACTTATAATGATGTAATTCACGTTTAACCCCTAATATTTTTTTTCATTGTGCAAGTGGTGACATTAAATGTGTTGCTCTTGGACAGTTGTTGACAGATCCAGTTTTTAAGAGAAGCTTTACCATGCAACACAGCAAATTTATCTGTCCTGATGAAACTATAAATTATACACACAGCGACCCCTTGAATTCTTGAATCTGATTGGATGAAGGACGTTCTAAGGCATCGTGACCTTATCACCACCTCGGGTGTGCATTATTTTTCTAATAATTCAACGGCCCATCGTCAATTATTCCTTACATAATAAATGAACACGATAGCAAAATTTCAGTAATCTGTACCAATACCATTACGTTTTCATGATTTACTGTACCAATTTCGATAACATATCAAAAGCTTTTGGATTTTTTCTTTAATTTAACTATTTGAAAAAACTGATATTAAATCAATTAAATTAATTAGTTATTAATGTTAACAATAATAATACATTAAAAAGCATATAGCATTTAAATGCTGTTCAATTAAGTAGAATTAGCAAAAAAAGGATCATAATAAAGTAGTAATGTTTCATTAGTAATAAAATGAAAAACAAAAAAACATGTTGCATATAGTATTACAAGTGGTATGTGGGTTGCACTTAAACGGCAAGATTTAATGCACAGATCTCTTCCGACAGCAGTTGACTGTAGCAATCATAATTGTAATCATAATGACTTCAGATTCAATCCCACATTTAAATATGATTGACTCTCCCAAATCTTGTTCATTTGGCAGAAAGAAAAATAAAGTATCAAAGTATTCAAATCACAGTATGAATAGGTTGTATGCAGACAGCTAGCAAAGAGCTTTCCGTTTATAATCACTGAATCTTATATGACTTCAAAGGATAGTTAACTCAAAAATTAAAAGTCTGTCATCATTTACTCACCCTCATATTGTTCCAAACCTGTATGAGTTTCTTTCTTTTGTTGAGTTCAAAAGAAGATATTTTGAAGAATGTTGGTAACCAAACCACTGACATCCATATAGTACAGCACATTATGAAAAGAAATTAGTCCTTATTATGACCGCTTTCAGTAATTACCCCCAAGACTGACTATTACAAGTGACCAAGCAACAACATTTTACTGCATTTATGTGTGATTTCAGTGAAGTTGTTTAAACCTCTCCAAACACACAGGGCTTTTATAGACTTTTGTAGAGTTCAGTAAGTTTTTTGCTGGGTTGCCTGATACAGCGTAAAATATTGCCTCCATCCCCCAGAGAACGCTATCGGCATAGAGATGAGCCAGGTTCACCCACCTCAGACAGACACAGGAAGCACATTCGGAATCGCTCAGGCAGTCGAGAGAGAAAACGCCGACGTGTGGATGAGGAGAAAGAGAGGAGAACAGACAGCGCCTCAAGCAGTCGAGAGAGATCGGTGAACTACAGCAGGACTAGAGATGTAGAGGAGACGTCCACTGACCGACATGAGGAGGAGAAAGGAGAGGAGGAGTTACTCAAACCTGCCTGGATCCGCTGTACACATGCTGAGAACTACTACTCCAATGATCCTATGGACCAAGTGGTACAGTACACAAACTGCAGACAAGCAGATAGTCCTGACATTTTTACAAATTTACCACAAAATCATACTCTCCTTTAAAGTTTTGTACTAAATATTTTGAAGGTGTCATGACCAACCATATCATATACTCGGGAGCTGTTTCTCACCTTCCGTGTGTTTTTATTCATCTTTAGGGTGATTCTACAGTCGTGGGAACCAGTAAGTTGAGAGATCTGTATGAGCGCTTTGAGCAAGAGCTTGGTTGGAGGCAGGAGCGAGCCAAATCCTGTAGACCTACATGGGAACCACCCAAGACCAAACTGGACCAGGATCAAGGTATTGTGTATTTTACGATTTCAAATATGTAGTGTATTTTATAATATTATATAAAAGTTGCAACATAATGAACATGTTACAACATGCAGTGATGTCATTAAACTGTATATGTATCATCTCTTTGCAATGACAAAATTGCTTGTGCTTTTCGATAGTACAGAATATGGCTCAAAAGTGTGAAAAGTCCATTTTTAAATGTAACTATTTAATGCCAAATATTTGTTACCTGTCTGTGGGCCAGACAGTTTAGAGGGCGAGAACAAACGTGCTCATGTTAGTTCTGTGTAGAAATGAAAATGAAATAAACCATTCTTTGTTTACAATGATGAATAAATATTACATATTCTAGATGCATGTATATACTGTTTCTCTAATGGTATTTTAGTGTTTTGTGGAGGTGGGCAATATTGTAGAAGTGAAGGGGTAAAGACATGACAAGGTGGTTTATTTAATTAGCAGATTTGTGTTTACGTTCAAAGTGTGGAAAGTTGATGTTCCTTTGATTTTGTTTTCATTTCAGAGCATAAGAATAAGCAAATACACAAATAGTGTTAGCTATGTCACTCAGCCCTAACCCTAAAAGAAAGATGAATTTGTTGTGTGTTGTGCAGATGAGAGCTCCAGCGAATCAGAATGTGATTCTGATGGAGGCGGTAGCAGCTGCTCCAGCAGCTCTGACTCTGAGGTGTTTGATGTCATTGCTGAGATCAAGAGAAAGAAAGCTCATCCTGACCGCCTCCATGAGGAGCTGTGGTACAATGACCCTGGACAGGTGCGCTTCACCATTTTGCTGAGAAATTATGGTTGTTTTGCTCAAAAAGCCATTTTAAAGGGGTCATATGATGCTGCTAAAAAGAACAGTATTTGGTGTAATGACATGTTTGTGTGGTTTAAGGTTCAAAAAACACATTAATTTCCACATACTGTACATTATTGTTTCTCCTCTATGCCCCGCCTTTCTGAAACGCGTCGATTTTTACAAAGCTCATTGGTCTGAAAAAGCGAGGTGTGCTGTGATTGGCCAGCTATCCAGTGCGTTGTGATTGGCCGAATACCTCAAGCGTGAGACGGAAATGTTACGCCCCTTGCCATATTGTGATGATGCCCTGTCAGGCCGGAGCGATGATTCAAAAACATGTGTGTATTTTGTCGCTTAAAATAAAGTTACAGTTATTCTTGTGTTTAAAACTCAGATGAACGATGGACCGTTATGCAAGTGCAGTGCCAAAGCCAGGCGAACTGGAATCCGACACAGTATTTATCCTGGTGAACAGGTATGCGTTCATTCATTCAATCACTTCATCTGTTTTAGATCCATATTTAGGGCCCAAGCCACTAAGGCGCAGGACCCTATTGATCCCCTAAGGATTATTAGGGCCCAAGCCACTAAGGCGCAGGGACCTATTAATCCCCTAAGGATTATTTTTATTTTTTCGACTATCCGGGGCCTTAGCATACTCAAAAACTGAAAATTGGCACACACGTTGAAATCTGTGACCATTAGGACGCTGCAGAGGCTGGGACCCGGGCGTGGCACAGGGGCTCTACGGCGCCCCCTGGAACACAATCAGAAAACTTGATGTATATCTCACACATACTTGCACATATTCATATGAAACTCGGTATGCATGTAGATCTCATTGAGACGAACAACTTTTGATATACTCGTCATAGGTTTTTTACCCGATTGCCACCAAACTCTGTGAACATGGTCTCACGACATTGGGGATGCTAAATTGCGAAGGGATTTTTTGCGATGAAGTTATGATGAGAAATGAGAAACAGGAAGTGTCTAATAACTTCCACATGCATTGTCTGATTTTGATTAAACATCAGTGGTTTGTTCGTTGTATGATGCCAATCTCGTAGATGTGACTATTATGAGTCAAAGTTATAGTGCCACCAACTGGCAGCAGGAAGTGTGCCATTTTCAGAATGCTTTGAATTCAGCATCTTATTTTTACTCGATTTGCTTCAAACTTCATCAGAGTAATGTCAAAACACGGCAGATGTAAACCTCTGGAGAGATTATTGATATCTTAAATACTGTTGCCATGGCAACGTGTCAAACTTTAACATTTGTTTCCTGTGTTTTTGAGGCAGATAACATGCTTAGAATTTCATGAAACTCAACACACACATCAGCGTTAATGATAGTTAGACACTGGCAAAAGCTCATAAATGGGCGTGGAGGAGGCGCTCTATAGTGCCACCTTTTGTCAAAACTTGGGGGTTAGTTTTAGCTACAGGCACCAATCTCGGTACATATAATGTTCTCATCAAGCCGGACAACTTTATAATTTACACTCATCAGCTACAACCAACAGGAAGTCAGCTATTTTGCTTTGAATGTGAATTTTTGGAAAAATCAGGCAGTGGAATTTTGCATACTCCGTCCAGGAGAATTAAGTAATTCACACCACACTTTGGCCGTTTCTCAATATGCGTTCTTGTCTGTACTTGTGTTCTTGTGGGCTTCTGAAACGTCATCAGTCGTCGCCCAAGTACTGTTCCAATTCAAAGTTCACATCTAGCCAAGTACAGTTCAAATCCCCGGATGTGTTCATGCTCCGCCCCTTTTATCAAGGATGCATCCAGAGGTGACTTGTGCGAGGCAGCCGGGTATCCCAGGATGCATTTTGCACCAATCAGCCAGCGTTAATGGTGGAGGGGAAAACCCGCATAATTTTCAAAATATTACTGTTATTGTGTCATGAAATGCAGTCCTAAGAGTATTTCAGGCGAGAATGTAGTTGTTTAAACCTCAAATCTTCGGTTTATTTATAAAGGTATCGCTATTTGAAAATTTGCTTCACTGATTTCGGAGACGTGATATCCATGCGATCAGCGGGCACTCAGTGCTCATTTTTCCAGACGAGAGCAGCCTAACCTCGGCTAGTCCGTCTGACACTTGCCGCTGGCTCTAGTGATGGCGAGACGAAGCCTCATGAAGCATTGAAGTTTTTCAGCCAAGTGGTTCACAAAAGGGTTAATTTCTCAAGGCTTCATTTGCTCACAATACCACCTGGTGGCCAAAGAGTGTAAAACAAGCAGATACATTACAGATGAGCTGATGTGGTCTGTTATACACTGTATTTTGCGTCAGTTAAAGGTCCCATGACATGCTGCTTTTTGGATGCTTTTATATAGGCCTAAGTGGTCCCTAGTACTGTATCTGAAGTCTCTTTCCCGAAATTCAGCCTTGGTGCAGAATTTCAGCCACTACGAGCCAGTCCCACAATGAGCTTTCCTTAGGACGTGCCATTTCTGTGTCTGTAGCTTTAAATGCTAATGAGGAGTTTACACCTATCGCCATTTCTAGCCACTGGGGGACCATAGGCAGGCTAGGGGAACTCATATTAATGTTAAAAAACCTCATAAAGTGAAATTTTCATGCCATGGGACCTTTAAGGCTTAGAAATAACGGTGAAGAAAAAAAATCCATTTCCACATAGACTATAATCTGTTTATATGAATATAATGTGTATTTTCTAGTGGTATATAATGATTGTATAACATATAACATAACTGTGTAATAAACGTATTGGCTTGAAATGAATGGGGCTATCAAATGTGTGTAAATCAAGTCTTTGCTCATAATAGGCAGGAGGGCCAATATTATTAGTCTAAAACTGGAAAGTGGCTGAGTTTAACAGGGCAGAGGACTGTGAATTTACAAGATTCACAAGATCAATGATGTCATTGCTCTAAAGAGGACCGTGAATTTACAAGATTCGAACCGCTTCCTTAACCAGTCTGGCCAAGCGAGGCTTCGGACATCATCAATGACATTATTGCTCTAAAGCGATACAAGCCTCGATACGTGCTTCACTGAACGCTGCCGGGATTTCTCGACACGCTCCGAAGCCTCGGCACAGAACATAACATCACTAGCTGGCTCTGATGTCTCTGTAGTGGTTAAACATGAGGTAAAATTCGTTTTGGGTAGCCAGTAGCCTATATCTAACAGGTAATCTTTGGTCTCATGAATCTATTATTTCTTGCAGGTCATTTCGTTTTGGCTGAGCACAAAGTTGTTGCATACATTTGACTGAATTGTTTGCTTTTGTCTTTATTTCCTATTACATAAGTCTCTTATACTTTATACTTATTCTTTTATAATGGCTATTTTGTTCATTAAAACTGACATTTAACAAAAAAGGCAGAGTTGTGCTTGTCATATTTCATTTTATGATACATACAGTGAAGATAATCTGAGTATATGTGCACATATTACCTAAACCACATATTAATGTTTTATATTTTTTAAATGAAAACGAAAAGAGGGTTGTGTTTTATATTTTGAAGAAAACGAAAAGGCAGTGGTGTTTGATATCATTTAGTTTTATTGTAATGCATGAAGCATGCATTTTTGAGGCTATTAATATTTTAAATGAAACAGAAAAGAGGCAATGCTGTTTGATATAATATTTTGTTTCACTGTAATGTATGTACGTTCCCTGAACTACATTTTTGCAAATAATAATGTTTAAATGAAAACAAAAAGAGGCAGTGGTGTTTGATAACATATTTCTTCATACTGTAAATGCATACAGTGTAGATAACCGGATTAGCAAAGGCGAGCTGACTGACGTTATCAAGTATGCTGCTGTTCCATTTGCAGAATTAACGGACTTGTGTCCTCCCGTCCTCAGGAGTTCGCACTCCCGAGTCGAACTTGCTAAGTCCGAACTACCGAGGACGCAAGTCCGAACTTTGCATACTTGGAATTGAGGAACGGTCTTTGTCTACATGATGCCAAGATACTGAAGATACTAAATTGCGAACGGATTTTGAATATCTTGAATGGTGTTGCCATGGCGATTTATTAAAGTAACAGTAAAAAAAGATAGCAGTAATTTATCTTTAAAGTGCAGCTTCCAAACACTTCAAAATATTTTACATACAGAGAACGTCATTCTGAGGAAACATGCTAGGTTTCATAAATTTACAAAGCTCTATGGATACCAGAAAATTAAAAAACTATCAGACATCTGATCTCACTCTACCTCTGTCTGTGTGTGTGTGTGTGTGTGTTGAGTGTGGGGGTGGGTGAGAGAGAGAGAGAGAGAGAGACTTTAAACATCTATTTAATCACCAGAAAAAAAATCAGTAATTTATTTTTTTCATTACAGCTTAAGAAATCTCTTAGGCCTTATCCTTTTCTGTCAGTTTTAGAGACAAAAAAGTCCTAGAACCAGTTAATTTGTAGGGCACTGGCAATATAATTTTATATAATTAGGTTAATAATTATGTTAATTACAACATAAAAAGATCTAACGATACAAACGCATGGACTTATAAATTTTTGAGCTGCAAATAATAATTAAATTGACACTCTTTTGATACTGACCTATGACATCCTGTGACATGACATTCATCTGAATTTTCTTATATCTTTAAAGTGCATTATCCAAACTCTTCAAAACTTTTTACATATGGAGAACACGTCATTCGTAGGAAGCATGCTTAGTTTCATATATTTAAAATGCTCAAGGGAGTGACAGAAAATAAAAAACAGTCAAGCAATTCAGCTCACAGATGAAGACTAAGCTGTAATGCAGGCAAAAATATTTTAGAAATGCTTATAGATCAATAAAATCGTTAAAAAATGCTTATAAATAAAGTTTTGGTAACACTTTACAATAATGTCTCATTTGTTAACATTAGTAAATGCATAAACTGACAAGAACTATCAATGAACAATATATTTTTTACAGCATTTATAAATGGTTGTTGATGTTAGTTAATCAAAATGTTCATGTTAATTCACATTGCATTTTATTGTTTTAGTTTTGAACTTAATATTAACTAATATTAATAAATGCTATATAATTATTGCTCATGTTAATTTATATAGTTAATGTTAATAACTGAAACCTTATTGTGAAGTGTTACCAAAGTTTTATATATTGTGTGTTTCACAGTCTTGATGGTTTGGATGAACCCTTTCATTGCTTTATCCCTTAAAACCAGACTGCCAGAGGGTTACTGTAAATGCATGTGACCGCTGTGCACCGTTCTCCTGATGCCACCAGGGTGGCGTTTGCGCTGATGGCTTGGGCCTGCCATCGCTGCTTGCAGCTATATTTAGTTTTGTATTTGCTTATACACTGTTATATGCAAACATTTGAAATGTAAAAGTGTCTGGAATTTGGAATTGAGACAACTAGTGGAAAAAGATTTATTCTGTACAATATAAAAAGCACAAACAGAAGGAGAGAAGCTTTGGAAGCCTGTGTTGAGTTTGAAAAATCAGGAATTTTCTGGGATGATACAGTTTATTAAACCCTTAATAAGTATCTAAATTTTTGTATGAATGGGCTAAATGATTGCAAGTCTCTGATGGGCCTATATAGCGAGGTGTTGATAGTAAATATTCGCACATGTGGTGCTCCAGTTGAACTCAAACTCTACATTGACAAGTGTTATGTGAGCCAAGTGCTGCATTAGGGGACATTCACACAGGACACAAGATTTGGAGCAATGGAAGTAAATCTGGGAATCTCAGTATGCATTTTTTCAAAGATTAACTCAATTTAACTGTTCAACAATCACTGAAAAGAATGCACCAAGATCATTAGGGTATGTCTGTGTAGGATGTTTTTTTCTGGATTTTAGTTCCCTAGAATTTAAAGTTCTCCCACCTGCTCTGCCCTGAGCCATCTTGTACCTAATCACCAAGAAGACATCTAGAGCTTCTTTGCATCAACAAAGCCCGGGAGGACCAATCTGACACAACACAACATTTGCTGTTCTTTAGATGGGAGATGTGAGGAGCAGGGACTCTGAAGTGGGTTTGTCTGACTGGACTGGTGATGAAAGGAGTCTAGATTACAGTATGTTTCAACTGCGGGTAATTGAGCCATTAAGGAGTGGATAGCGTGGTCCAGTAGCGCAGGTGCCAAAGAAAGATAGTAGACTGTGGGTTTGAGTCAGGGGTGTCAAATTCAGTTCCTGGAGGGCCACTGTCTTGCAAAGTTTAGCTTCAACTCTAAATAAACAAACCTGAACCAGCTAATCAAGGTCTTTATGATTACTAGAAACTTCCAGGCAGAGCTATAAGATGGTTATACTTAATTTTTGAGCCAAGCTGTTGCGCCTACTGAAAATGCATTCACGGTGTGAATGGACCACTCATCTGTGATTTTTGTTTTTGTGCATTGTCGAATTTGGCCTGAAAGGCCTTTTGTCTGTCAGTTTATTTGTAGGATATTTCACAGAATGTTTGCCATTTTGTTTTTTGTTAATGTCTAATTTTGTTGTCTCTGTTGATTTTTATTGCTGTATAAATCAGAAATAATTCAGAAACAATTTTTAGTTTGATTTAGATATGTGGTTGCCCCACACAAAATTACTATTTTCAAATTGTACTAATCAACATAGAAGCGTTATTATAATTGTGGATTCCTAGGAATTCAGTTTTATTCTGAGAGTAAAATGTTGTTTATGCTTTTGTTGTTTAGTGTTATTTAAACCCAGCATTTCCATTGCAGTGATTTTGATTGTTATAAATGTCAGTCATTTGTCTGGGTTGTCCGACTGATTGGATTGGTCAGAAACTTTTTCTTTCTCTTATAGCCAGTGAAATCATGCCGGCCGATGAGTAACAATGCTGGCAAACTGTTCCACTACAGAATAACTGTGTCCCCACCCACCAACTTCCTAGTAGGTTTCTATGCCGTTTTCATGCAGTATTCATCTGATTTTTTTTTTCTGTTCTGTTCTTATATTGTTTCTGCCTGTGAATATAATTGTCTCTCTCTCTCTCTCTCTCTCTCTCTCTCTCTCTCTTTCTCTCTCTCTCTCTCTCTCTCTCTCTCAGACAGATAGACCCACGGTTATCGAGTATGACGATCATGAGTACCTGTTTGAGGGCTTTTCCTGCTTTTCTCACACACCACTTACTAATGTAAGCATGTGATTTCTGCATGGTTGCAGTCAGACCTAATAACTAGATTATTATATGGTCCTTAGTTTTTGTGAATAAACAACAATAAAAAAACAGTATCTAAATAATCTAAACTGTCTGTTTTAACTTGCACAAAAGAACAGCAGACAAGAAATTGTGTAACTGTTCGTAAAATAAACTCCACTCATAGGAATTATATCAGCAGCACATAACCAGACGTCTATCTGCTTATAACAGTAGTTCAACAGCTAAAAGAACAATTTATACTTTTGGGCTCAGATTTACTAACAACTTGTCTTGTTTTGCGTTAGTCAATTTACTAGTATTTGCGCCATTATTTAACTCCCAAAAAAGCATGTCTTTGCCCATTTTGCCCTCAATATGGCTACTATAGTTGCTAATTTGGGCTGAGTTGGTCATTATGGAAATTAGTTGTTTGTGTTCTTTAATTTGTGCATTGTCAGTAGATCATCCGCAAAAACTTTCCATTCCATTGGTGCTTTTATGGGATTGTGGTTTCAATCTAATTTAGTTTAGGTTATGTTAATGTTAAATAAGTGTAAGAAAAAGTGAAGATGTCGAAGATCTTGATGAAGAATAACTTTTATTACAGAATAGTAGTGACAAAGTACATGTAGTACCTTGGGTTCAACGGAGTCAGACTGAACCCCGAACATCCTAAGCTCAACCATTTTATACAGTATTACGTTCATCTTCCCGCTCAACATGTAAATTAAGTTTCGTTTTAAATGTAAATTGCGGATGACAATGAAAGTGATAGCCTTCCATTCCCACATCTTCGGTAGACTCAAGTGGGAACAACCAAATGTTAAGGTGATAAGATTAAACAGAATCCATAGCAGTTATTTCATGTACCCTTTTGGTCAGCAGATGGTTCTTGACGACCTGCTGCTTCTCCCACGCTATAAGTGACAAATTATCGCTCCGGAGGTACTATTTACATATGATTAAGATCAGAAAGAACTATCTATATGATAATTAAGCTCTTTGTAGAGAAAGGAGCATAGTTTAATACACAATTTGGAGTGGAAGCTGGGTCGAGGCAGACTATAATTTCTTACAGTCCCCTCTTTGATGCTCTTGGCCCAAAAGAAGCATCACATCCACTCCCTTACACAGATTACACCTCCCTTCCAGGGCAGGTGCCCAGTGGCGGTGTAGCCCTGCCTTAGGTCGCCCCCCTCTGGCCAAAGGAGAATCTTACCCGTCTTTGGGTATACACCTCATGCACACTGGTTACAACTCCGTTTCATTTGAGCAAAATTATCACAGGGTTTTTTATTATCACAGGGTTTGTTTAAATTTGGAAAATGTTTCTAGGGTTTGGAAGAGGTAATCAAGAACCATCACAACCAACGGGGAGCGCTCAATATTGATAATTGAACTATCTGCAATTTGACGTTTCTCCATAGAACACATACAACATAACATCATGCATTGGCACATAATTAGAAAGATACAAACACAAACGGCAGTTTTAAAAGTTACATCCCAAATCAAACCAGAGTATGCAATGACTAAATCTCCATCATGCATTTGTTTAGTTAAAGCCTTATCCTTCTCATCAAGACCTTGTTGAGCTTTAACAATGTGGTTATCTTTCCTTTGCATTAATGACATCAGCATATCATCCAGTTTTGGTAACTCAAAATCAAATTCAGGAATTTCTTCCACAAAGCCCAATTGTTCCTCTGGTTTTACTGACATTGCCTGTTGGGTGGTGTTTACATATGGAAAATGATAAATGATAAACCCAAATGGAGTTTTGTCACTTGCATTGTGTCCATTCTCTCAGTGTGGACGTCCTTTGTCCACATGTGTGCATTCAGTAGACAATGTTCTGCATTCGAGTATGCATATGTTTGTCTCTTTCTGGTGTCATGTGCATAGAGTCTGTCTTTGTGCATTTCTCATTTCTTGTTTTCCATCTCGGTGATAAGACTGCTGTCCACAGTCTCTGAAAATAGTTTGATTTCTTTGTTTCTCTTTTCCATTGTCCATTCATTTCTGTTTGGAAAAGTCCTTCTAGCTGTTGTTGCAGCTTGTGAAGTTCCATCAGGTCCATCCATGCCATTGTGGGTCTCAGGGTTTCTAGATCTTTTAGGCTTGGAGTTCTGGATCTTGTAGGTCTGGAAATCTCTCAATTTCTGGTTCTGATGATCACTCTGTTCTTTAAGAAGTCCCTTCTCTTGTGGAAGTCCCCTGGCTCCACTGGCCCTGCTGGCCTTCTTGAAGTCCTTCAGATGACCGGATCATCTTTCTCCAGGAGGGTACACATTTCAAACAAACATCTCGATGCTTATACCTGAAATGAGATCAAAAAGAAGAGGTTTCCCCCCCTTTCCCCCACAAGAATCTTTTCACATTCAAAACCAAAGCTACAGAAATGTAATCACAGAATGCAATTAAATCATTTCTCATTAATTAAATTTAAATATTAATGCCATTAACACATTTCCCAAAAATGATAAAGAATCACCCCCCTTTTGATAGTAAACATATTTTCTAAAATATAATACTATCATAAAACTATTCCTACAATTCACATCAGCATCTGCTTGTGACTGAGCTACAGTCATGTTGTTCATGCAGTGCTGTGTCTGGCAAGGTGTGAATGGCTTCTTCCTTATTTCCTTTCAACAGTGCCAACTGGGTTTCTAAACTGCCTATCTTCTTAAGCAAATCACGATAGCTCATCCTTCTTTTGTGTGAAAAGTGACACTGTCTTGCCTTGTGTCCCATCCTTCCACATGCAAAACAAGCAACTTCCTGATCTGTCCTACTTTTCTCCAAACAATGTCTTGTTATGCCTTTTGGTCAGCAGATGGTTCTTGACGACCTGCTGCTTCTCCCACGCTATAAGTGACAAATTATCGCTCCGGAGGTACTATTTACATATGATTAAGATCGGAAAGAACTATCTATATGATAATTAAGCTCTTTGTAGAGAAAGGAGCATAGTTTAATACACAATTTGGAGTGGAAGCTGGGTCGAGGCAGACTATAATTTCTTACATAAGGTTATGCTTAATGTTAAATTTGGCATTCACTAACCTCTGTTGTTTCAAACCTATATGACTTGTTTTCTTCTGTGCAGACATACAGTTCAACCGTAATTTTATGAAGCTACGAAATTACTTTTTTATTGTAGCTTCATAAAATTAAAGTTGAACCACTGATGTCACATGGACTATTTTAACGAGTGCATTCAAGTGGTGTTTTGAGCATAAAGTTCTAATTGCAGAAAATAAATGTCACTTTCAGAAGATTAACAATTCTTTATCAGACATAATTTCTGATTTTAAACCATTGCAAATGTCCCACATATCTCCCACCCAGACTAACTGTTCCCACCCCCTTTAGATCCCTTTGTGTCGGGTTATTCGCTTCAACATCGATTACACCATCCACTTTATAGAAGAGATGGCACCTGAGGTATGTGTCACCCCACATTATCAGATTTCACACTGTCCACATTTTCTTCAGCTCTCTGTAATCATCTTCTGTAAATGTTAGTTACTGTGAATAACATTTTTATGCACATACTTAATTGCGTACGATTATATACAATTAAAATTCTCATAATGAGACAAACATATCTTGACGCTTTGACTTAATTATTAATGAAACTGATTTTAATTTTAGTTTTGTTTCCCTTTTTTATTGACATTTTTAATGCTATTTCAGACATATTGGTTGTTTCTAACACAAGTGACGTGACCCATAAATGCTCAGCTATTGTAATCTGTTGTGTTTGACCAGAACTACTGCGTTAAAGGCCTGGAACTGTTTTCCTCCTACCTCTTTAAAGACATCTTGGAGTTATATGATTGGAATCTCACAGGTAACATGCACACGCACATTTAACTCTACACAAGCACACCATAAGCTTATAAGCCATAGTAATATAGTTTTGCTGTCACACAGGTCCTGATGAAAATGGCCAGTCAGGTTGTCAGAGGTTTCATTTTATGCCACGGTTCGTTCGGTTCCTCCCAGGTGAGTTTTAAATACCCTTCTGTCCATTTCACTCATGAAAAAAAAAAATGATTGGGAAAAAAAAAATGTTTGAGACGTATTTTAAACCAAAATTTGACAGATGACTCCCCAATATATTGGTGAATAGTTAATTTATACAGTAGAGAGAATGCTTCATCACTATGATTGATGTTGTGGTGTCTGCTCATGTGTGTCAGATGGAGGAAAGGAGGTGCTGTCCATGCACCAGGTGCTGCTGTATCTGCTGCGCAGCAGCCCGGCTCTAGTTCCTGAAGAGGAGATCGCCAACATGCTTCAGTGGGAGGAGCTGGAGTGGCAGAAATACGCTGAGGAGTGCAAGGGCATGATTGTCACCAACCCTGGCTTGGTAAAACACATTCTCACAAACAATGGCATGATGTCAGGTGAGCAGACTGAATGTTCAAGTGCCTGTGAAGATGAGGAGCCTTTTTTAATGTGAGAAAATACTGTACAATAAATAAATAATAGTGACAGATACATTTAGTATGTCAATAGAGTCTTTCTGAACTGACATCAGTAGCCAAAAGCTTTTGCATGATTGTGCATCCACACTAATAAGTTAAAGTTCAAGGTCATGTCATGAAAACAAATTTGCACTTTAAATGTGTGCTTGTGTATGTGCCTGTATTCACACAGAAACCCAGCTCTGTGAGGATTGACCAGTTAGATCGTGAGCAGTTCAATTCCAGTGTCATCACTTTCCCCATCATAGTGCATTTTGGGATCCGACCTGCACAGCTTAGCTACGCCGGAGACCCGCAGTAAGTCTGATTGAGCGCACACAGTGAGTTATTGCTAATAATGATTGTATTAATAGTATAATGCTGAAAAGGTGAAACACTGCAGTTTACTGCTTTCATTGCAGGTATCAAAAGTTGTGGAAGAGTTATGTGAAATTGCGGCACTTGCTGGCCAACAGCCCGAAGGTTAAACAAATTGACAAACAGAAGTTAACGCAAAGAGAGGTAAGTGTCTGCACACATGATTTATGTACATAGAAATAGCTAATGTGACAAAGACACCTTAAAATAATAAATATGATCATTATGGAAGGGTAGCATGAAGTTCTTTTTCATAAAAAAAAAAAGTGCATTAACCGAATGAGCAGTTTGAAGAGTGGCAAGAAGTTTTAATACAGTACATTGTGGTTTGAGGAAGTGTAGGTTCATTGCCATAATGGTGTAAATACTGTGTCCAAAAACTGATTTACAGGAAGCTCTGCAGAAGATCAGGCAGAAGAATACGATGAGAAGGGAGGTCACAGTGGAGCTCAGCAGTCAGGGTTTCTGGAAGACTGGTATCCGCTCTGATGTTTGCCAGGTACACATATACATAAACACACATTCACTTCAGAACATGTGTTTAGAGAAATTAAACAAAATAAACATATATAAAGATGTATGTTATATGTACAGTATCGTAAACGCCTGAGAACATGACGTGCACATTTATAAAGCACAAAAAATAATGATCTGCTGCATTACATTTATGGATGTGCAGTTTCTGTGTTACCAAATGTTTGTCTATTTTATTGAAGACATTTTTTTTCTCAATTATGACTGTAAACAATTATTAGTTAACAAAAAAATTAGACAATAGCAGAGAATAGTGTTAATTCTGTGTTAAACGTAATGTAACCTCTAAGCCTGTTTATAATTGATTTAAGATTATACAATTATAATAATCATTGTCCTTTTTTTGTTTTGTTTTGTTTTTGTCTGATGGACCATGTAAAAACATGAAAAAAATGGCATTTTAAAGGTAATTTATTGAATCTTAGACAGGTTTTGGGGCAAACATTTGAGTCAGATGCCTTATTTTTGCAGCACGCCATGATGCTGCCGGTTCTCACTCACCACATCCGCTACCACCAGTGCCTGATGCATTTAGACAAGCTGATCGGTTACATGTTCAAGGAACGATGCCTGCTGCAGGTAAGAGAAAGTGTAAAGACTTTTCAGTGTTGGGTTGTTTTTCATTCTGAAAAATTGCAGCATATGTTACCAGGGCTGCAGAAGAAGAATTTAGTAGTTCAGGTTTTTCCTTGCTCTGCCAGTATTTTCTCTGGCTCCACCAAAGAAAAAAAACATAGATTTTATTTTCATTGATATGTGCCAGAATTTTTTTTTTTTATTTATAATGCTGAATATAAAACATTTGTCAAGTTTATTAATTTTTTTTTTTTTAAGAAAAATGAACTAAATCTGAACTAAACAGCTGGAAATTAAAAACTAAATAGCTATAATGTAACCATAGTGTATAACTCCACAACAGTTTTAAATTTGTTTACTCCGATTATGTGTAGAGAAGCGCTCCACTGATCTGAACTTTATGGCAGAGAGGCCAGATGGAAGCCTTTCCTTAGTTAAGACACATTAAAGTCCACTTGGAATTTGCAAAGAAGCAGGTAAAGGACTATCAAAGCAAGATTTTTGGAATTGAAGCCTTAAGTATTTAATTTGCGATTACAGCTGGAAATTAACCAACTATAATGTAACTCCACAACAGTTCCACACATCCAGAAATGAAAAATTATGGCATACGATGCAAAATATTACTGGTTGAATCTACTGGTTCTTATCTTTGTTAGTCGGCTGGATAACGTTGCCTCAGTGACATATTTAAATGAACACAATTTTCAACCAAAGTCTAAGAAAGCAGTGTAAAGTCTCTGTTCTTACAGAACAGATTTCAGTTATGCTTGTTGTTGGGTGTTCAGTCCTGCATAGCTACAAGTATGTGTGTTATATTTTAACATGTAGCTGTAGTATTTAATGGTCATAAAAGGTCACTATACGGTGTTCAGTGGCTGGTGATGTTTGGTTTCACGTTATGAATTATAACTCTCACTTTGCTTTTCTTTTGCTTTTCTTTCTTTCCCAGTTGGCAATGACTCACCCCAGTCATCATCTTAATTTTGGGATGAATCCTGACCATGCTCGCAACTCTCTGTCAAATTGTGGCATACGCCAGCCCAAATATGGAGACCGGAAAGTGCATCATATGTACATGAGGAAAAAGGGTTAGCAAAGCTCTCTGTACATTTGGTTGAGAATTTTTTTGAAGAAGTAGCCCTACTCTAATAATGGTTTTGCCCTTTTTTCTCTAGGAATTAACACCTTGATTAATATTATGTCAAGATTGGGCCAGGATGACCCATCACCCTCCAGGTTTGTGTGTGTGTGTGTGTGTGTGTTTTATTGTATTACTTTATTTTAGTGAAGTCATTTGTTTCTTGTGTTGGTGATCATTTATGAATTGTTTTTTTTTTTATTTTTTTTTTTTACAAATTTTAAAAAGGCAGTTGAAATATAACAACTAAAGGGTGTAATCCCTGTCCTTTTAACAGAATCAATCATAATGAGCGCTTGGAGTTTCTTGGTGATGCAGTTGTTGAGTTCCTGACCAGGTGAGACCTCTTAATTTTCAACGGTGCTGTAAATCTGTCATTACATAGAGCATGTCTCACTGAGTTTAGCTTTTGAAGCTTTTGTTGTACTCACCTGTTATAGTCATATGTTTGTCTTTGTTTTTTAGTGTGCATCTCTATTACCTGTTCCCAAACCTGGAGGAGGGAGGACTCGCCACATATCGCACCGCAATTGTTCAGAATCAGCATCTTGCTATGCTTGCTAAGGTAAATGTTTACTAGATATTAGAGATGATCCAAAAATTCAGCACACTGTAAATTATAGCTCCAAAAACATTTTTTTATTATTATTTGTAGTTTAATTTATCATTTGTTTCTTTTTTTTTTGTCCTGCGCCTTAACCCAGCAAACATGCTACCCAAAACAATAAAAAAAATATTGCCCCTATGCCACTAGGGTTGGGCCGATAGACGATGCCATCGTCCATCGCCGATGGCTGACAGACATCACGATGTTGAGCACCCCCACATTCCCCCCGCATTCCGCCGCATCCCAATTCCGTGTTCGGAAAGGAAATTAAGTGTACTACGGAACCCTAAAGGGAATAAATAGCCTACGAGATGGGAGGATAAAAAAAAATAAAAAATTCAATACTTTCTCTCACAATTATATCGTTGGGTAATTGTGGGCATCAGGGAGCCGCTACTAATATGCAGGGCATTGAAACCGCTTTCGAATTCATGCTCTTTTTACTTTCACTTTCGAGATTCGTGATCACACGGACTCTATACTACGGAGCAGCAGTACTTGCCACACATTTTACAAGATTAGATATTTGTCAGTGGTGCTCAGTATCTGCAAATCATTCGCCATTGTCCTATGAGTCATCTCTCCTTACTCTGTGTATGTGGTAAGTGAACTTTCCTGTACTGTAACGGTCTACTGCTAGCAAGCGGCTAGCCATGTCCCTTTAGTGGCTCTGTAGAACGCGTTATTTGTTTTCCGTGCCTTTCTGCATACGGATTCACGCTTCAGGCACACCCCCTAACCCCGCCCCCCCATTGTCATCGTCCATCACGATGTTTCACTGGTCCGATGCCAATTTGGTAGACATCGCCCAACCCTACATGCCACAATCTTTTTTAAAGTGAATTTATACCTTTGCATAACTATTGTCATTGTTTTGATGAATTGAAGTGTGTGTTGGCACATCTTTTGGCATGCATACATGGTGTTTTCAGAGTTTTGTGTTGGTGAGTGTTAGTAGTTTTTTTTTGTTTTTTTTTGTTTTTTCATCTTTATCATTTTTTTGCATCGCCAGAAATTGGAGTTGGATCGGTTCATGTTATATGCCCACGGCCCTGACCTGTGCAGGGAGTCAGACCTCCGACATGCCATGGCAAACTGTTTTGAGGCCCTGATAGGTTAGTGCTTTATCGTGTATGCTGTCTGTCTGTATTTAATATACTGTATTTCCACTCACTGATGTCAAATTGTTGATTTTGTTTTTTATGTTGCAAACATAGTTTCAGATAATTAGTTTGTGTTTTGTAAGAACACATTTACAGAATGTTGTAAATACTGCCCTAGGTGCATGACCACTTTAGATAGTGGTTCTTAACTCTGGTCCTAGGGATCCAATACTTTGCACATCTTGTGTTTCACTTAAGCCAGGCATGCACTGTGTGATTTCAGCAATGTTTTTGTTAAATGCCAACTCTCACTCTACAAGTAAATTGCAATGTAAAACCAAAGCTCACGATTTATGTGCTCACACAATACGGTCTGATCGTCAAACTGCGTCTTGACTGCTCAAACTATACGTGTGAAATAAACACATGGGACCCCCAGAACCAGGAACTGTGTAGCCTCCATTGCTTCCGTCCATACCACACGCCATGTTGCCATGGTTTGATTTCTGTTTCCGCGTCATGCAATTACTCAGGGGAAAAAAATACTGTGTTAGGGAAATTGGTTCGTAGCTTTGCTTCAACTATAGGGTGACCATACGTCCTCTTTTCCCCAGACATGTCCTCTTTTTGGAACTAAAAAAAATGTCCGGCCGGGATTTCTAAATCGCCCAAAATGTCCGGGATTTGGCTTTTGCTTTCTACAGTCGCTGTTCATTGTGTGCGTTTTTGTATTAACTATCCCTCACTCCCGACCATCCTATTGCCGGTTGCTAGA
Source organism: Sinocyclocheilus anshuiensis (assembly GCF_001515605.1). Taxonomy (NCBI): domain Eukaryota; kingdom Metazoa; phylum Chordata; class Actinopteri; order Cypriniformes; family Cyprinidae; genus Sinocyclocheilus; species Sinocyclocheilus anshuiensis. The sequence goes on from NW_015548199.1 coordinate 920,725, forward strand.
GGTTACCTCTCATTAGCCCCTGTTACTGCGTAACAAACAACACATGACAAAGCTGAAAAACAAAAGTCTTACAACTTTTCTGATGAGTTGATGATTTGAATCGTGCCTTATACAAAATGTGCAGAGCCGGAGGTGCGAAGATATCCCATGAAGTCACTGAAAGTAATTGACATGTTTGATATTATAAAGCATTATTTTGCACAATAAGCCTCAAAAAAGAATGGTAGTTACTAGTGAGGGGCCAAATTTCGGCAAATTTTTGGCTTAAACTGAAAATTGCTGTTTTTCGATTTTTCGGTTGCCAAAATGTCAGTGCATCATTAGTAACTCATGTCCTTTTTTAAGGCTTTTTGTACTTAATAAAGCACATTTAGGTCATTTTAAGAGCAAACTAATATCCATGTTTTTCACAGAATGTGAAGATCTACACTTTTTTTATGTTTTTGAAAGAAGATCACCTAGATTTATGTTCACCTAGATTGCATGTATTTGACTGGAAGGTCAAAAACAGTATTCTTGTAATATATTATTACAATAATGCAGTGTCCTTGCTTAATAAATGCATAATTTCTCATTTAAAAAGAAACGCATTGATTCTCAATTTTTCAATAGTAGCACATTTGTTTAAAGTGTTTTTTTTTTCGTAGGGGCCGTTTACCTGGAAGGTGGTTTAGAGGAAGCCAAGCAACTCTTTGGGAGACTGCTGTTCAACAGTGAGGTGAGTTTTATGTGTATGTTTGTAGGACTAAACTAATTTTAATTAGATTTATTATAGTGAGCCTTTTAGACTATAATGTAAGATAAAGAGTGTTGTGTTCCAATATAAAGATTTTACATTTAAAACTAACTTTTTAAAGTTTAAATATAAATTATAATAACTTTGTCCTCAGAAGTAATTTGTGTTTTGAGTTTGTCTTCTACCCATACTTTCTCCAATATAATTTATAAAGTGTTAAAATACTTTCATAAGAAGTAAAAATAATCCCATTCAATCATTATTTTGTCTGATACTGCTGTCATTTACAATACATTATAGAGAACAGTCAGGTTTTTTCAGCAGAACTTCTCTGTTTGGTTATGATGGAAACAGAGAAACAGTAAAGTGACAGCATAAAGTTATATAAATATAATTTATTATGATCTGAGTGTGACTCTGGTGCTGTCGTTATTAAATAAGTTAATTGACTAGCTTAAAACTGAAAAAATGTCCTTGGTATCACACAAAATAACAAAAACTTTCCCCCACAAAAAACATTTTGAGTCTGAATTGTCATATACTCTTATTCTTCTCAAATGGACTATGTCATGTTGTTTTCAGTTTGTTTCCTCTCTTTTTGTCTTGCAGGATCTGAGGGAAGTTTGGCTCAACTATCCACCTCATCCTTTACAGGTGTGAGCAGAATTGATTTTCAATGTTCAAATGTCATGCACAAGTGTAAGACAGACACATACATACACTTTCTTCAGCCACCTAGCTGAATAACTAGAAGAATAACAAAGTTCAGTAAACAGTAAAACCGTTACAAACTGATTTATGATCGTGATTATGATCACGATTTGCAATGTCAAACAGCATAATGGAGTCTTTTTTATTCAGCCAAAATAACTGGAAGTGGCTAAAACCGGAAACCTTGCACATTCAAGGTCTAAATGGCCATGCCCACTCTTATTTGAATATATTTTTCCTAAAATATGCATTGATTGAATTGTGCAGGGGAATTTAAAGAGACCGTTTACCCAAAAATTGTAATTCCTTCATCATTTACTTAACTTCATGTTGTTCCAAACCCATAAAACAAATAAAAATATTTTTAATATTCTCTCATCATATTTGTTCATCCTTTGAAAATCCATATAACCAATATTTTCTAGACTCAAAAAAGAACATAAAAACACCATAAAATGAAAAATGTAAGAACTTGACACACGAGAACCAATGAGGTGTGTTCTCCAGGGCGTCAAGCATGTTTACCATATTCGATGTGCTCTGTGAACAGTATGCACTTAAATCAATGTTTATATGTGAATAAAACCTAAATGACATCTATTCATCGTAAAAGGGATTGTGTCTCTTCAGAAGACTTGAATGAAAAAAAAAAATCTTTGTCTTTGTGAATTTTTTTAAGCTGGAAAAATGTTGAGACTTTCAATGGATGGGCAAAAATAGTAAGAGAATATTACAGTATTTTAATTTGTGTAAGGAAGATGAATAAAAGTCTATGGGTTTGAAACCACTCGAGGGCGAGTAAATGATGGCACTGAAATGATTTTTTGTGTTTTTTTTAATTGAAGCTGGCTGTAAGCTTCAATGTAGTAATATAATAGTTGAGTTTATTTAATGCATAAAAGCACACACTCAATGTTCTGCTGTATGTTTAGGTGCAAGAGCCACTGACAGACAGGCAGTTGATCGAGTCATCTCCAGTTCTGCAGAAACTCACTGATTTTGAGGATGCCATTGGAGTGCTGTTCACTCACGTACGTCTCCTTGCACGGGCCTTCACTCTGCGAACAGTGGGCTTCAACCACCTCACCCTGTAAGTGCTCTAGTGCCTCTGTGACTTTGTAAAATCTTTTTTTTTTTTTTTTTTTTACAAATGGAACAGTTTATTGAACATTTAGACAAAATGTTTTTTAAAAATGCAAAACATTTGCATATATGTTTTTGTTGGGTATCATATTTGATACATCAGGTTGTGATACAACAGTGTCTGTGCTCCCACACATGTTGAACCCACAGAGACAGAGGCTGTTTTTCCACAGCCAGGAACTACACAACAGTAATCTTATTATTAGTTAACTATCGGCTAGTGCTTCATGCAGCCGCTGTATCTGTCTGCAGAGGCCACAACCAGAGGATGGAGTTCCTGGGAGATTCTATCATGCAGCTGGTGGCAACTGAATATCTGTTCATCCACTTCCCAGACCATCATGAAGGACATTTGACAGTGAGTATATCCGTCGTCTGTTCTTCATTTCATCCCAAGATTGGTTTCAGTTTTATTTCTGTCTTTTTTTTTTAACTCCCTATGATGCATAGTGTCCTCTACAGTAATCTTTAATAGCCATTTTTACCTCTTCAGTGTGTGATGGTATATTCAGATCACCACGAATAATGGATGACTTTTGACCCTTTCTCATAATTCATTATGAATGCCATCAATATGACAACAAAAAATCATCAAGGGTAAAGAAATATCCTCTAGAATGTCTTCATGTGTCTTGTTTTCCAGAAGATTAGGCATACTCGTGTACTTGTAATGTATTTGTTGTAATTTACCTTCCATAACTATAAATGTGTTTGTGTACTGTAGTGGATATGTTATTTTACAGGGTATATCTATTCTCTGGACATTTCTACAAGAATGTCTGTTCATGTCTGTTGTGAAATGTTTTAAATACTTGAAATATTGACATTTCTCAACTTTTAAATGTTCTCTGACACTCTTAGTGTTTTTCTTTTGAGATTGTGCTTCAATCTCACAATTAGAATGAGTTGAAATTGCCTGCTCTGCTCCGCTTAGTCCATTTGAGTGTAAATATACCTTTAGCTTTTAATTTAGTTTCCTGTGCCAACAAATTCCCTGGTTAGCCCTACTCTATCTATAGTGCAAAAATCCAGCCTTTTCAGTCACTGTGCCCCCTCTCTTCTGGTTGGTCAGTCCGTATAAAGCCCAGAAGTATAAAGTGTTTGTGTGTGATTTGTAGCTCCTGCGCAGCTCCTTGGTGAATAACCGGACTCAAGCGAAGGTTGCAGAGGAATTGGGCATGCAGGAATTTGCCATCACCAACGACAAGACCAAACGGCCTGTTGCCTTGCGGACCAAGACTTTAGCCGATCTACTGGAATGTAAGTGTGACATGGCACTGCAGATTAATGCAAAGGACGTTTGATTTTATTGAACTATAACAAAAATTGAGAAATATAATATAAAAGGACACTTTTTCTCATTATAACTAGCTAAATAAAAACAACATATTCTGTAAGAGCTCTGGGATTTGTAATTTATTTTATAAATGATTATTTATCTTCTGTTCTGGAGGATTATTATTCCTAATATTCCCAGTCATTTTATATCCATTTATTCTAAAGTTCATAATGCTTATTGTCTGTATTGCTATTAAATTTTCTCTCTTTTTTTCCTCCCCAGCATTCATTGCAGCTCTTTACATAGATAAAGACCTGGAGTTTGTGCACACATTTATGAATGTTTGCTTCTTCCCACGACTCAAGGTATGGCAAACTTAATTAGAGGTTAAATGATATATTTTTTACATATATTTATTCGCCTACACGTTATCAATCATTATAACAATGATTTTGAATTGACCAATTTTCAATGTCAGAGGCACATAATGAAAAAAATAACATTTATTGAAAAGAATAAGGTGACATTTATATAGGACATGGTCTTGTATACTGACAAGGCTGTTTTTAATCGTCTTTGTGTACATGCAATAGACATAATTTTTTTTAGCATCTTGTGCAGTGAGCACATTTTTTTAAAAGAGTCAAGTTAATAGAAATTAAACTATTTCAAACATGACCCCTGCTTTTTCCTTTAAATTTCGAATGCCCCTTATTTAAAAGAATATGGTTATAAAGCAGACAGCTCCTGTCAAAAAGGAAATTGTCTTTTTTTTTTCTCTGAAAATTCAGAGAAGTGATTGAATTATACACCCTCAACATAAGTGCATAAATTATATAAATGAGATAAAATCACTCCTGATACAGGCAGTGCAGGCTGAATTAAAAAAAAAAAAATACTTGAATAGGATTCCAAGTGAATCTGACATCGTAAGCATTGAAAAGTTTGTAGACATTGGGAACGATCTAATGAAAATCATCATGCATCATGGACACATACCGGGTTTTAGTCTATACATCCACTGGCATGGAAGAAACCTCCTCAAAGTGCTCAACTGGTGTGTGCAGGTTTTATCGTTTTGGGTTTGTATATAAAAACTGTTTAACTTTCAATGTACTGCTGTTTGATTATTGTTTCAGGAGTTTATCTTGAACCAGGACTGGAATGATCCAAAATCGCAGCTGCAGCAATGTTGTCTAACCCTGCGGACGGAGGGAAAAGAACCAGACATTCCTCTATACAAGTAAGAAGCTTCTGTCCATTAACTCTTTCCCCGCCATTGACGAGTTCTCTCTTTTACAAGAAAACGCTTCCCCACCAAAGACGAGTTTTACGGCTTTTCGTGTTTTCACTGTTATACACTCGGGGGCGCTATTAAGGCGGGGGGACAAGATGTAGTTTTTGATAAAAATGTGATTTTCTCACCTTTTTTCTCAAAATTATGAATTTTTTTATGAAACCTACCTATATTCAAGTGTTGATAAAAAAAAAAGAATGCTTTAATCTAGAATAAAACGGATTTTTTTTTTGTTTAAATGTAGAGGCTTTGGTCTTTATTTTGGTGTATTGCATATTCAAATATTCATACAGCAAAATATACTGGAGGCCATCAAATTTGAGTGAAAATCATCAAAATCGCTGGTGGTGGCTGGCAACTTTTTTCAAAAATGCTGGCGGGGAAAGAGTTAACATCCTTTGAAGGAGGATGAAGATGAGGTAAATCAATTTTCTATTTAAAGGGTATTTGCCTTGCAAAAGTATTCAAACCCATATGTGTGTATATACAGTATATCCCACATTACACTCCATACCCTATAAGGACAAATTTGCAATAGCACTGCAAATTTAATAAATAGAAAGGAGAAAAACGAATCATCATATTATGTAAATTTCATTTCTACAATTTAGCCCTGGTTGCATCCCATGTCTCTGGATCATCTTTGAGATCTACAGTTTGATTGGAGTCCAGGTGCTGCAAATTCAATTGATTAGGGATATTTTCCAAGCCATAAGGTCAAAGGAACATCGTCTGCCTGCACAGCTCAGAGACAGGATTGTTGCGAATCAGCTCATGGGGAAATATGAATAATTAATCATAACTAGTTATAATTAATTATAAATATT
>NW_015548199.1:926903-934396 GCF_001515605.1 Sinocyclocheilus anshuiensis
CACACACACATATATATATATATATATATTAAGATTTTATTTGCAAAAACTGATAACTCCATTTTTTGTTTTGTTTTTCCAACATTTTTTATTATGTTATCATGTTTGTATTGTGTTTTATTGTTTTAATTAGCTGTATTTTTGTTATTTTTTAACCTAATCAAAATAACCCAACTGCAGTTTGATTGAGAATAATTGGAATGCACAATGAAAAAACATGATATTTGAAAATTGTTAAAAACGGAGTTATCTGCTTTTGCAAATGAACTTTTTTTTTTTTTTTTTTTTTTTTTGTCGTTGTTTGAAGTTCCTAGATCCTCCATTGCGAACATGGAATGCTCGGATTGTTTGGAATGCTGATGTATCTTATTTCTAGTTAGATGTGACATTAACCCTGCAACAATAAAGTTCACATTAAACTGTATGGGAAAAATCAGCTGAACTAAATCAAACTAAATTGTAGAGATATATTTAGAGAAACTGTTGTGTTTATCGCTGATTGTTCATGGTCAGCTGGATTTGGTGCAAAGTTGCATGGTGATAGTAAGGTGAATACTTTTGATGTAACTTCAGTTTATGTTGTCTTGCCTATGTTTGCTTTTACTGATGCAAGGCCACCGGTCAGTTTGAAGTCTTATAATAGTGTAATGTGATCACAGATCCAGTTTTCCAGATCCAGTTTTTTTTTCATTCATCTCAACTGTGATGCTCTTCATCTTCTTTTACAGGACACTTCAGACAGTTGGACCCTCTCATGCCAGGACCTACACAGTGGCAGTGTATTTTAAAGGTGAACGGATTGGCTGTGGAAAAGGACCAAGGTACTGATACATCCAGATATTTACCCTCATTGCCAAATCGCTACATATCTGCTCTTATAAACGTCTGTCCCGGTGTCAAAAACAGCTTCCGTATGTCCCACTCTCAGAACTTGCCATGTCCAGTGCTACCTTTATGCCACCTAAAAGCTCTCATGAACATTAATCTACGTTTCTGTCCTGTGACATTTTTATCATCTGCTGGCTTCCTAGTTGTGTAGTGTTGCTCTATGTATCAGACAGCACTTTCTATTCAGTGAGCCTGTATCTGACATCTTGAATTCTGATTTCAGAGTAATTTAATAACTGTATGTTGGTGATATGCCACCTCATGTCAGTTAAATTGTATGATGTGTTTATAATAGTTCTCAGTAGCTCACTAAACCCAGATGTATTTGTGGGAAATTTACCTGTTTTTTAGTTATTCAGTTATTTTAATATTACTTAGCACAACAGTTAAGAGTGTTTTGTTTTCATGTTAACATGTTGAGCTTATGTATTTAGGTAAGTTAATTCATTTAAAAATGTTTGGCCACCCTTGAATTTTAATTTTAAACATGGCCGTTGAGAGAAAGTAGATGAAGAGCCCCGCTGCAGGTTCGATGGGTCATACGTACTGGATTTAATCCTTTCAGTAGAATGATAGGTCCCATTTTTTGAGTTGTTGAACATTTATAACTTTTCATTTTATCCCGACAGTATTCAGCAAGCTGAGATGGGTGCAGCCATGGATGCGTTGGAGAAATGTGAGTGACTTTGTGGCATTTTTAACAAAAAACTGGCAATGGTTTTAGAAGAAACATTTTCACATGTTATGGCAATAAGCAAATTATAATGCTAAAGGTTATGAAAGTCTTGGTTTTCTGTTTTACATGATCTTTCCCTCTGGTCTTCTGCAGATAACTTCCCTCAAATGGCTCATCAGAAACGCTTCATCGAAAGAAAGTACCGACAAGAACTGAAGGAGATGAGAAGAGAGCGAGAGCGACAGGAGAGAGATAGTGATGAAGGGTAGAAAAGCAGAAAGTGAAGGAAAAAGCAGGATGTTACATGAAGTGAGTCACACAACAGCAGACTTAGGAAAGCAATAATCTGTTTGTTGTTGTTTTATATATAAATCTGTGTAAAACTCTGTGTTTGTTAATCCAATTCATACTGTTGGTATGTTTTAAAAAGAGAAAAGTTTTGCGTTAAATAAATCAAACCATCAAAATTTGTTTATTGTGTGCATAATTTGGTCAAACCACAGAGCACATCATAACTTGAAACAGTGATCATAATCTAACCAGATTTTATTTGAAAAATGGCTGTTACATACTAGGGATGTGCGCCACAACCAGTGTTGGGGGTAACGCATTACAAGTAATGCGAGTTATGTAACTTTTTTTTTTTTTAAAGTAACGCATTACTTTTTAATTTAGAAGGAAATACCTGAGTTACTTTTTCAAATAAGTAACGGCAGGTACTTTGTTTCCCATGTATTGACTGACAGCTCTGCTGTCCGCTAGGGGTTGCACCGACTAATCGACTAGTCGACTTCAATGCTCTGCCATGACGCTTTTAGCTTGACGTCGACTAGTCGCTGATCCTATAGAGGGTGCAGCAGGATAATAAATCTTTGAAGGACTTCCACATTTACGCCCCGTTTCCAAACAGTTCAAATGACAAATAAATGCATACTCTGAAAGCGCTCCACAAGACATGTGATTATATTACTGGATGCTCGAAATTGAACGGGAGAATGCACGTTTTAAACGGCTTATTGTACAGGTAAATTAATCGTCGTTCTAATCTAATGCGCTGCTGCACTGTAATTAATCGCCGTTCTAATCTAATGCGCTGCTGCACTGTAACGCACACACATAGGCTACAGACAGTAGCGCGTACATCACGCACACAGAATCATTCAGCGCGGAAATGTATTGTCAACACTGTTGTGTGATTTCTCAATAAAATAGCTTAGAAACTGAATAGTTCTAGCATATATTTCTTAATAACTAAATCCCACAGCTTCACTACTAGTAGAGAGACGCTGCCAGGTAGAATTAATTCACACACGCAATCGCTCTCACTAATGCATTCATATGAATGTAATCTTTACTGTGCTGCTTTATCTGTATCTGATTTAGAATGAGCAGAAATCTGTGAGAAACATAACGACTCAAAGACAAAAGAACTGTTAAAAATGAACGGTTATAGGAGCAATAGCCGTGTGGGCAGCGCTGCGTCATATGCCATAGCTGTGCACAAGGTGTTTGTCACAGCTCCAGACTTATTTGTTCATTAATGACGTCATCAGCGACTAGTCGACTTCGACTCGACTTTCATCACATAAAAGTCGACTTCAAAAAATCAGAAGTCGTTCAAGCCCTACTGTCCGCATGTTGAGAGAAATCGGGAGTAAGTGCAGAGGCGTTGTGTGCGCTGTGCTGTGTGAACATTGTTACTGTAGTTCTAAACTAAATGTCAGTATGCATTTACTCATTTCACCTGCACAAAAACAGATTCAGTGTTCCTCAAAATGAATAAAAACAGTCAAATGCAAACACAGAATATTACACAAACCTGCAATAATTAAATATGTTAAATAAGACAAATATAATTTATGTATTTAATCCAATTTTATTAACCAATGTCTTTGCTACTGACCTTCGATGATCCAATTTAGCCTTACTAATAAGCAAAAATGGCACATTTTTGTTATTGCTGAATAGTATTGAACTTTCTTCTCCTGCGTCATAATATTCATGCAGTTTGTTTGAGTTGTGCCCTCTACTGTACAGATGTGAATTTACATTTCCTTCAGCCTGAGGCTTATTCATTTAACTTTTAGTATAAAAGGGCTTTTACATTTGTAAAAGAATAACTTTTTTATATTAAAACAAACAAGCAAGCCCTGCCCAGATGTAAAAAGTAACGCAACTCATTACTTTCCATAAAAAGTCAATAACATAATTAGTTACTTTTTTAGGGAGTAACGCAATATTGTAATGCATTACTTTTAAAAGTAACTTTCCCCAACACTGGCCACAACTAATTTCATTAACGTTTAAATGGAAATTTTGTAACTGACTAGTTGACTAGTCTAACAATCCCCCAAACAGGCAAAAACATTCTTTATAACGATCCATTTAAAATCGCCTTACATAATTTATGAATCATACAAGATGCTGAAAAATGGAAATGTCATATACATGTGATGTGCTTGCCTTGCATTATGATCATTGTACATTCAATTTCCTCTTCCTCAGTAGGCAGTGCAGGACCAATAAGTACAAACTCAATATTATAAACAGAATTCTTCAAATAAAAGTTAGTTAACATAAGTAAGCACATGTCAATGGTATTATTGTTTTTTTTTTTTTACCATGGCCACTGCTGGTGTGTCTGGGTTTGAACACTCTTTTTAAGTTGGAAAAGGACATGTACACATGACAGACAGCAAAATTAAAAGCTTGATGTGTACTAGTATCTATACATTATTTCAGGGTTTTCTGTACATTGATACAGGAGTTCTTATATTATAGACAGATAGGATGTTCTTCATTAACGGCTCATATTGCTGTTACAATCAAATAATGAAATAATATGAATTCTTAGCATAGTACAAGTCATTTATCTCAGATGATGAATACAAATGGTCAAAGTGTGTGTGTGTTTGCAATTTTGAAAATAGACCAGGATGAAGTATAATTGAGAAGAGACAATCAATGACTATTTCCAGACTGATCAGAAACGCATCTGAATTACTTAAATATCTCATTGACTACGTTTACATGGATGTCAGTAATCTGATTATTTACCTTATTCTGAATAAGAAAATATTATGATTTAAGGTGTTTACATGAGTTGCTTTTAGAATACTCCTTTCATGTTCCCGTTTTACATGTTATAGTACATAGATGGATTAATGGCACACATCATTACGTCCCCACGTGACGCCATCCGACATCCCCTCTGGAATTTCACGTATAAACATATAGTTCGTCTTCGTGATGATGCCATATACAGTTTTGGGTGTTTCATTTTTAGTTTTATGAAAGCTTCAAGTGCAGTTAATTATTTGTACGTGCATACAGATGATGGCGGTGTTGAAGCTCTTTTATTTGCTGTCAAACGGTTGACCACTGCCGTGTGTGTATCCTGTCGCAAAATGCGGCGAAAAGTCCTACACAACGGTAATAATGTGATTAAGGTGTTTACGTGTCTATACTGCACTTCAGTAATGCGACTAAAACTGTATATGGTATCATAACGAAGACGAACTATATGTTTATACATGAAATTCTGGGTTGGACGTCGGATGGCATGGCGTGGGTACGTAATGACGTGTGCCATTATAATCGATCTATGTACAGTCATGGCCAAAAGTTTTGGCAGTGACATACATTTTGTGTTTTGCAAAGTTTTCTGCTTCAGTATTTGTAGATTATGTTTCTATGGTATACTGAAAAACAATTATAAGCATATAAGTTTTAAAGGCTTTTATTGGCAAAAAAATACAATGAGTCAATATTTACAGTGTTGACCCTTGTTCTTCATAACCTCTGCAATTCGCTCTGGCATGCTGGATATTAGCCTCTGGGCCAAATCCTGACTGATGGCGATCCATTCTTGCCTTATCAGTTCTCGGAGTTGATCACAACTTGTGGGCTTCTGCTTGTCCACTCGCCTTTTGAGGACTGACCACAGGTTCTCTATGGGATTGAGATCTGGAGAGTTGCCTGGCCACGGATCCAAAATTTCAATGTAATTATCTTCGAGCCACTTCTTTATCACTCTTGCTTTGTGACATGGTGCTCCATCATGCTGGAAAATGCACGGATCATCACCAAATTGCTCATGGATTGTTGGAAGAAGTCGGTCTTTGCAGGACGTTTTGATACCATTCTTTATTCATGGCAGTGTTTTGGGGCAGAATTATGAGAGAGCCCACTCCAAAGGAAAGCACACTGTATATGCTTTCCTTTGGAGGCATTACCAGGAACCATGACATTAGTTTTCACTATTATCCAGATGGTACTTTATATTTCCCCCAGACTAGACTTGCCAAGTTAGCAGAGTGTATTTGTGATATCAAAGATTGGATGGATAGAAATGAACTTTTATATTCTGAGAAAAACGAGGGCATTAGTTATTGGATCAAAAACCTGAGACAATAGAATATAATCTGTTTTTGGATTGAATTACTGTCATGCTGTCTTCAACATTTAAGCAGCTGGGTGTTATGTTTGATAGCAATCTGTGCTTTGCCAGTCAAATTTCCAGTGTTTGCAGAATAGCCTTTTTTTTTTTTACCTTGCTACTAAGACACTTGTCTCTTCTGATGCTGAAAAACGTATTAATGTGGTCATCCTCCAGACTAGATTACTATAACGTGCTACTGGGAGTCCTTCTGGTTTAAAATGCAGCAGAGAGTGCTTATGAAATGTGATAATACCAGCCAATTTTATCATCTACTTCATTGGCTGTTTGTTAGGAAGCCTCTCGATTGAGATGTTGTAATGTTCCAGTGGAACGTAAACCTATTCAAACTCCACAAGAGGGTGTAAAATCCATTCCAAATTTAAAGAGCTTTATTGCAGTGTTTCTCAAGCCTTCCTGTCCCACAGCGTTTTCTGTCTAAAAAATAATTGGGTAAATAATAATTAATTTATATTAGTAAACATTTTCCAAATAGAACTAAAAATGATTTTATGACATGAATAAAGGTGCCCTACAGAAGATTTATTTTTTATTTTATTTTTTTTTTTCTGGATAAGAGTCTCTAGGCCAGGGGTGGTGAACTCCGGTCCTGGAGAGCCGCAGTCCTGCATAGTTCAGCTCCAACCCTAATTAAAACTCACCTGCCTGTAGTGTCCTAATAACTGTTCAGACCTTGATTAGCTTGTTCAGGTGTGTTTGATTAGGGTTGAAGCAAAACTCTGCAGGGCTGCGGTTCTCCAGGACCGACGTTCGCCACCCCTGGTCTAGGCCATTTAAGACTATCATTTTTTGGGGGGGATGAGTCTATTCTACGATTTCATATGAAATCATACAGAAACATTTTTTTATAGAAAGAGGGAAAAAATCCACACCCAGCCACCAGTGGTGCAAAAGCAGATCGTACGAAAATGTAGGAATGAGATCCTTTTTTTTTTTTGCATTGAAATGGATTAAAACTGCTCAAACCTGTCTTGTTGTTTTACTCCAATTCAATAAGATTATAAAGATGATTTATAATATGAGCTGAGCATGAGTGAAAATGTACAGTGTAGTGATGAAAAATAGTGCACTGAAATTTTTAATCACTGAAGACACGGCATTAAAAGGGGTCATATGATGCGATTTCAAATTTTCCTTTCTCTTTGGAGTGTTACAAGCTCTTGGTGCATAAAGAAGATCTGTAAAGTTGCAAAGACTAAAGTCTCAAATCCAAAGAGATATTCTTTATAAAAGTTAAGAGTCAACCACGCCTACCTAAAACGGCTCATTCTAACACGCCCCCACATGTCTACATCACGATGTGGGAAGATTTCAGACTCAAGCCCGCCGGTCCGCCGCTCACTCTAGGCCGCCGTGTGTGACGCTGTGTGTTTCGTTGTGAAAGCGAAACTACTTTGTTTGGCCTTCCAAAAGAGGACACGACTAAATCAGTGGTTAAGTTTATGGAGGACTGTTTCCTGATCCTGGTAG
>NW_015548199.1:934493-935645 GCF_001515605.1 Sinocyclocheilus anshuiensis
TCACAAATGCAGACATGGTTTTATGTTTACGCGGCGTGATGTAAAAAGACAGTATAAGTCATTATAATCCGTAATTATGTCCCCACTGGATGCAACAAATGCCTCGTTTATAATGGGTTTGAATGTTTTTGTCTCATCGCTTTGGCAGGGACACGGCATCACAGTATGGTAAGGGGCGTAACATTTCCTTCACATGCTTGAGGTATTCGGCCAATCACAACGCACTGGATAGCTGGCCAATCAGCACACCTCGCTTTTCAGACCGATGAGCTTTGTAAAACGCGTTTCAGAAAGGCGGGGCATAGAGGAGAAACAATAATGTACAGTATGTGGAAAATAATGTTTTTTGAACCTTAAACCACATAAACACATTTCATTACACCAAATACATAAAATAATGTTGTTTTAGCAACATCATATGACCCCTTTAACAAGATGTGAAAACGGATAATTTGTTAATTCATAATACCTTATTTAGAATATAGACTAATAGGCCTACATGTAAATATACATGCACATACATATACCTTAATTTCTATTACACAGTGTTACATGGTGGTACAGAGCTGCACCGAAGCCCAAACAAAACAATGTTCCTCTCCAAGTAACCTGCAGTTATCATAGTGTACCTTTAAATTTCACAAACTTTTTATTCTCTAGTTTTGAGGAGATTATCTGTAGTGGTGCAGCACAAAATGCTATTTTGCAGGAAGAGACTTTTGCTGCATAGAAACCTTGCTGAGTGTGCAGTAGGTTTGTGCCCTTGTTCTTCTGCTGGCTGAGGTCTGTCCTCTGTTCTTCACTGTATGTGGGTTAATATTTTTAGCAGTGCCCTATTTCTGATGGTTGCGTTAGTCTAGTTGCTTTCTGTGATTAGACAAAACCCTGATAAAAATGACCCTGGCTAAATTTACCACCACAAGAACCAGCGAGAAACTTTTCTTTTACCAGTGGATGGAATATGTGCAAGTCTTGGCACTGACTGACTGAAATATTCATCTTAGAATTGAAAATAATTTTTTTAATTTGACAGCTTTTCCATTTCATAATCATTTTCACAAATTTTACACTATAAAATGTACATGTAATGTGAGTGTGTGTGTGTGTGTGTGTGTGTGTGTGTGTGTGTGTGTGTGTGTGTGTGTGTGTGAG
>NW_015548199.1:935924-946813 GCF_001515605.1 Sinocyclocheilus anshuiensis
TCACAAATGCAGACATGGTTTTATGTTTACGCGGCGTGATGTAAAAAGACAGTATAAGTCATTATAATCCGTAATTATGTCCCCACTGGATGCAACAAATGCCTCGTTTATAATGGGTTTGAATGTTTTTGTCTCATCGCTTTGGCAGGGACACGGCATCACAGTATGGTAAGGGGCGTAACATTTCCTTCACATGCTTGAGGTATTCGGCCAATCACAACGCACTGGATAGCTGGCCAATCAGCACACCTCGCTTTTCAGACCGATGAGCTTTGTAAAACGCGTTTCAGAAAGGCGGGGCATAGAGGAGAAACAATAATGTACAGTATGTGGAAAATAATGTTTTTTGAACCTTAAACCACATAAACACATTTCATTACACCAAATACATAAAATAATGTTGTTTTAGCAACATCATATGACCCCTTTAACAAGATGTGAAAACGGATAATTTGTTAATTCATAATACCTTATTTAGAATATAGACTAATAGGCCTACATGTAAATATACATGCACATACATATACCTTAATTTCTATTACACAGTGTTACATGGTGGTACAGAGCTGCACCGAAGCCCAAACAAAACAATGTTCCTCTCCAAGTAACCTGCAGTTATCATAGTGTACCTTTAAATTTCACAAACTTTTTATTCTCTAGTTTTGAGGAGATTATCTGTAGTGGTGCAGCACAAAATGCTATTTTGCAGGAAGAGACTTTTGCTGCATAGAAACCTTGCTGAGTGTGCAGTAGGTTTGTGCCCTTGTTCTTCTGCTGGCTGAGGTCTGTCCTCTGTTCTTCACTGTATGTGGGTTAATATTTTTAGCAGTGCCCTATTTCTGATGGTTGCGTTAGTCTAGTTGCTTTCTGTGATTAGACAAAACCCTGATAAAAATGACCCTGGCTAAATTTACCACCACAAGAACCAGCGAGAAACTTTTCTTTTACCAGTGGATGGAATATGTGCAAGTCTTGGCACTGACTGACTGAAATATTCATCTTAGAATTGAAAATAATTTTTTTAATTTGACAGCTTTTCCATTTCATAATCATTTTCACAAATTTTACACTATAAAATGTACATGTAATGTGAGTGTGTGTGTGTGTGTGTGTGTGTGTGTGTGTGTGTGTGTGTGAGAGAGAGGGTTACTGTCAGAGGAGTTCCTCACTGGTTCAAGTATAGTTCTCTAAATAAGCCAGGGTGTGTACAACAGCCTTTAATAAAGCCCCCATTTGTTGCAAAAACAACACATATTGGCAAAACATTTAGAGACTTTACGAAGATTAACAGATTGTTTTTAATGTTTAATGGTATGTAATTTTTGTGAATGTCTTCAGATATTTGGTATTTTTATTTATTAGGGGTCCAAGGACCAAAGGTGTTTAGGTGCATACCATTCGACTGTAAGTGCCCTGTGATGTGCATTCGCAGTTATCTGCAGTTATCCAAAAGTCAATGGAAAAATCAGGGTGATGCTTACTCTTCAATCTCTCGGCTCCACCACAGTCCTCCATACTGTGTTATATAAATTAATTTGACACTGACATTGGTCATGCCTTTACCTTTCATTTGCAATTCTCATTCTCATTCTGCATATGATTCATCTGGTGTATAAATGAGGAGAGTTTAAATGTCCTGAGCACACAGTGTGGGTATCCGTTAGTGACCCAGGGAGGATTTACAAGAGTGCATCTGTCAATGGATACTGTGCAAAGTGCTTCCAGGGATTTCAGAATCAATCTGTGTTGCACATTTCTTACTGTGAGTGAGGGATACTGGGAAATTCCTCAGAGAAATTATCTTTGGCTCATCTGAACAGATGGAGGATTTTTCCTCCAAAAGGTTGACTTTATTGCCTTACAGATTTGTTTCCAAGTGAAATAAAGTTTTCTTACTCCTTTGCTCTAAAAAATTCTGGTACTTTTATAGCACTTTGTTACTGCTTCCTCAGAGTCAAACTAATTATATTCCTCATTTGTTTTGTAAGTCACTTTTGATAAATTGTTTGCTAAATAAATGCATTCAAATAGCTGATCAGCCCAAATGTTTATGGTAGTAGCAGTATTGAATTGCATGTCATTGGTGCTTTAACACTGCATCATGAAATCTGAAATATGGTCATGACTTTGTTAGATTCATCTGAAATATTTTAGTAAACTTCATTAATTTCATCATTAATTTTTATTCTGAAGACACAGTATAACTGGAGGAACTGAATTGTATTAGCATCTCGATTTGCTAATTTTTGCAACTGACAAAAGGATTTTTTTATAAGAAATGCATGTTTTATACAGTATATTGGGAAGTATAATAGTAATTATAAAGGTTCTTTAAGTTCAGTAATCACTGCAATTTCCATGTATCAAATACATTCTCATACCCATACTTTTTTAGTCAATAAATGGAAATGCAAGCTTGTGTAAGTCATATTTGTCAGCTTTGGCATGCTAATGGTTCTTTAGGGGTTTCTGGAGGCTGTTAATTTGCTGTTCTATAGGAGATGAATAAATAAAGCTGTCACATTTGTTGATCATCTCTCAGCATCTTCTCTGCTTTAGCCTCTCTTATTTCAAAATGGCCTTTGAAGGCAAAGGAATGCCCACACATAATCATAATTACATCTAAGCTACTAAAATCAATTGTGGAACTCAAACTTCCATCTTTCCATGAAGAGTGATGGATGCCTGTACCCACACATTTTCCATAGCTTTAGCTTTTGGGGTTGATAGGAAATATGCATCACATTCCTGTTGCTGAATCATCCATAGAGCATGACACTAACATACCTTGCTCATGCATTCGATTACCTGGATAAAAGCATCTGCTTAATGCATAAATGTAAATATATATGTGCTATTGAAATCAATAGGGGATTCAAAATACATGTGAAAAATCTATTATTAAGAGACATCCTGGGCTTTTCAAAGATACCAAATGTTTGACATCACAATTTGATAAATTGTATAGAAAGAGAATAAAGTTATGTTCTTTAGTGTTTTTAATCATGATTTTCACAATATGTCTGGTAACACTTTCTATCTTTCTATCTTCTATTTCTATTCTCCAAACTGCTATTTCTCTGGAGCTGTCAGGATGCTGGTGCCTAACATTATAATGGGATCTATCAGGGGCGTAGCCATCATTTTAGAAGTAAGGGGGATAGTAATGTCAAATGTAATAGGCCTACCATTTTATTTTATTTATTTTTTTTATATGTATGCATGCATGTCTAATTGACACGTTTTATTTTTTCTTATCTCTTAAATACACTGCTGGACAATAACCAATCATTTGTATTCTATAATATTTTCCCCTGTATTTTCCTAATGACAATTTTATGCACTGCATTATTCTTACTGTATATTTATTTATTACAGATATTTTTTTGGCACGTCATAAGTTATTACTTCTATAAGTCTGTTTTTTACTTTCAAGCACTCTCCAGCTTTGAGTATGGATGAAACATACTCTGAATTAGAGTGTTAGCACTCCATATTGTTCACATCACCTTGTTTTGGATATTAATAAAATGTTGGGTTATCTTGTCTGTAGATTTATTCACAAAGGCCGTTGAAAACCTCTATACACTTGCCTGAAAAAAAAGCGAGTGGGGGACACTATACACCCATGGGAACTATTATCCATTATAACTAATTAAATAATCTGAATCAATGACATGTATATTAGACCCTATACCTACCAAGCTTTTAAAAGAGATGTTTCCAAAAGTCATAGAACCTTCTTCTTCTTCTTCTTCTTCTTCTTCTTCTTAATATTATTAATTCATCATTATTGTTGGGATTTACCCCAAAACCTTTCGAGCTGGCTGTTATTAAGCCTCTTATTAATAACCACAACTCAATTCTAGAGAAATATGTAACTACAGACCAAATTCAAACCTCCTTTTTCTATCAGAAAAACTAGAAAAAGTGGTATTTCCACAACTATGTTTCTTTTTGGAAAGCATTGGTATCTGCAAGGAATTCCAGTCAAGTTTTAATTTAGACCACTTAATAGCCCTGAAACTGCACTCATCAGGGTTACAAATGACTTGCTTTTCTGATCGTGGTTGCATCTCTCTTATTAGTGTTACTAGACCTCAGTGCTGCCTTTGATAC
The DNA here is from genome assembly GCF_001515605.1 of Sinocyclocheilus anshuiensis. Taxonomy (NCBI): domain Eukaryota; kingdom Metazoa; phylum Chordata; class Actinopteri; order Cypriniformes; family Cyprinidae; genus Sinocyclocheilus; species Sinocyclocheilus anshuiensis. The sequence goes on from NW_015548199.1 coordinate 940,044, forward strand.
TATTGACCACATTCTCTTGGTTAGGTTTGAAAATTATGCAACAATTAGTTGAATTGCTTTGGCATCATTCAAATCATACTTTTGTCATACTTTTTGTCTAATCATACTGTTGTCATTTTGTAGCAGTAAATGAAGAGGTGTCATATCGATCACAAGTGCAGTAAGGAGTACCACAAGGCTCAGTACTAGGACTGTTGCTTTTAACCATGTACATGCTACAATTGGGAGATATCATTAAAAACATGGAGTTAGTTTTGATGGTTACACAGACAATAGCTCTTGAGGCCCGACAAAACATCCCATTTCATAAAACTAACGTAATGCATATTTAGTTAAAAAAAAAACGTTTAATTTTAATTAGTGGGCCAAAAACCTCCACACATAATAACCTAGAACACTGCTTAACACTTGATGGATGTTCTGTCAAGTCTTTGTCATCAGTCAAGAACCTGGATGTGTTATTTGATAGCAATTTGTCATTTGAAAGCCACATTTTTAACATGTAACACTGTTTTTCCATCTGAAAAATACCTAATATCTAATAAATTATGACATATGCTCTTAGTGTCAAATGCAGAAATGGTAATTCGTTCTTTTCTGACCAGTGACAGTTTTTGTACCTTTTTTCTTTTTCTGAGAGTGTGGGTACAGTATATGTGAACATGCATATGTGTGATAGATTTATTTCAAGAATGTGTGTGTGCTCTCATTGGCTGATAAGAACTGGAGGAAATGAATAGTGGGTGTGGATAAAGAGAGAAAGAGCAAGGGAAGGAGGGGTGAAGACAAATGTAACTGTCTCTGTCGCTCTGCCACAGTGTGTTACAGAACAACAAATCCACGCCGTTCTGGAGATGCACATCTTGTGGATTCTCCTGTGTCATACAGGTGTACACAGCTGAGACAGACTTATCAGAAAAGACAAAAGAGAAGAAACTAAGTGGAAATTGGTTTCAATGTATGCACTGACAAGGAAGGAGATTTGTTTGTTTCTTGGTCATATATCCACTGGACTCCAAAAGCTACCCGAGGAAGTATACAGCGAGGAGTCATCTTTCGAGGAAGTGCTTACTCTTTTAGGATGTGTTCTCTCTGCTGTACCTCACATTTTCCCTGGCCACCCTTTCATTGGGATGTAGTGAGGATTGATGGTTCATACAGGCTTTTCCCCTAAACATCTGCTGACTCTGGAAACCTGGCATCATGCCAGTGATGAAGGGGCTGCTGGCACCCCAGAACACCTTCCTGGACACCATTGCCACTCGTTTCGATGGCACTCGTAAGTACTGGCACAAAAGCACACACACCAAACCGATAAGAGAGAGAGTGCTCAAGATGAAAATGTACAGTTTTCAAGGTACCCTGAAGGTGAAGGATTTTCATGCCTATATCATCACCAGCATCAAATGAATATGATAAAATGGCTTATTTCAAACAGATTAATTGACAACTATCTTTAACAAACTTTTTTTGTTCTATCATATAGTCTTGCTAAACAAGCCAGTTAAACTATTGCCGTGGATAGAAGCTACCTGAATAGCAACACACATGGTTAAATGAGGTTTGATACTATAACAGTAGCACGAAAGCACACATTAAGTTTTTTAAATGTAGCATTTTCTGTTAAAACGACAAACTTTTTTAAAACAGATATAGGTTACATTTTTAGACTGAAAATGTAGTAGGGATGAGTGGATCAATTAGTGATTTTACTGTTTATTTAACAGCAAAATGAAGGCAAACCGTAAGCTTCAAAGTGAAAATCATTGTCTAATAATAAATAGTTGTGTCATAAATGATTCAACAATGGTCCAACACAAATATCTATATATGTACTGTATTTCTGTACTACTATTATACATTATACTGATTATTGTAAATGTATACTGTATATGTACTGTATCTGTCCTGCAGGTTAATACATGTAGGCACCACATACACTTTGTGTGTTTGTTCCTGTTTTATCATGGGAGATAAATCTTTTGTTTTGCATAGCTCTCATGGCATTATATCTTTGAGATAAGTGTGTGTGTGTGTGTGTGTCATGGGAAAAGTGATTGTCAAGGGACAAAGCTGTTTGTGTTCATGCAATCCTTTTACCTTGAATTTACAAGAACTCTCTCAAGCTACTAGTTAAAAGGCTGGTTAACAGGTTATAATTCTCATTCATAATAATAAAACCAATAACTGTAGATTTTACTATAATCCATTGAAATGTCTATGTCTAATGACATTAGCATCACAACACAAAATGCTAAAATATAATCAAGCAAAACATAGTTTGACACAATTCAACATGACAGGAAATGTGATAACAATATACTTTCTTAACAGTATTCATACAAAACAAAGGCAGCTGTACAACACATATCTAAAGATAAAAAATAGAATACAATCCTCCCATCTGCGCTTTCTTACTAGTAATGAAGAAAATCCTTCACACAGTTTACAAACTTAATCTCTTGTGTTAGATAACATCTCTCTCGCACAAACACACAACAGCATGTTCATGCACACTCACAGCGTCTTATTTAACAATATGCTATCTTACAAGATATTATTGTAATCTATGACCTAAAGTCAAAATTGTAAAATTAAACATTTATAAAATACAGTTATGAGCATTAAAAAAAATATTACATATTTTAAATTGTGCTGTTACGAAATTGCTCACACAACCTCAGGGCATAATCACCATGATGATAACCAAGTTTTATGTGTGTGATGACATTAAAGTGCTAGTAAAAAATTAAGCTTTGTCTTGTTGGTGTCACTGGAGGGTTTAAGACTGAAGATAGGGGTTTAAAAGTGGCTATCAGGACTTTTCAGACTGTTCTTATGAGTGTGCCAAATTTCAAACTTTTTACTACACAGTTCTATGGGCTGCCATTCACTCTTAGCCAAAGGAAGAAGGCATTTTATTTTGCTTTCTTCGTTTTACTTATTGTCATGTTTTTCAAACTGAAGCTTGAATTTAAATTAACATTCTGTTTTAATTTGACATTATGAGGAAAGTAATGTTAATGATGTCTTAATGGGTCTTGATTTCATCTTACACTATGATGAACACTTTAGAGACAGGTGATTTGTCAGTAATGTTAACTTACCCTCTTGAGACAAAGGATCTTTCCTCGCAATGCTGGATGCTTCTGGGTAACAAGGCACCAGTGTACTCACGGCCCAAAATAGCTGCCCTCTTGTTGCCGTAGAGACCAGCTTTCCTGTGCAGTAGTCTCAGTGATGATAGCGGGTGAAACTGAGCTTTTGGTACTAACCGAAGACTTACTGAAAGAACTTTGGAATATCTATTCTGCACACACACACAAAAACCCTTTACTATGATTGATTACCGGTAAATGATGATCATTTTACTTTTATTGTTTATAACCTTCAATTTTATAAATTTTTAATTGGGCTATTTGTCACATGACTTTACTCCACTGAATATTCTTCAGTGTATTTGATTATTCTATTTCTGGCGTGAAAATATCCCCACAATAACAGACTGGTGTGTAAAACTCTTGGACATTTTTTAAACATTCTATGCCGCGAATTTAAAATATTTCACATATCTTTGAAAATCCAGCATTTAGTTGATCCTGATAGGTGCTAATTGTCACAGCTGTAAACACAAGGGCTTTCTTCTACCATGAGGGGGTTTGGCAACACGAAATTTTTGTTCCCAGGTGGAATTTTAAAGAATGTGACACACATCTCCCGGAAATCCTGTATAATTCAACCAATCCGATGATGACTTTATGTTTAGCCAAAGGTCAACCAACGTCGGCGTGACATCTGAGGATGAGACTAGGAATATATCTGCTACGCTGCTGCTGATGTGGCACAGCAAGTACCGAGACTTGCTACCGTAGATCCACAGACATGCTGCTTTGAGCATGTAAGAAATACTGTTGCTTCACGTATAACATATATGAAATAACCCCCCTATATAACATAGCAATTTATTTATTTATTTTTATTGAATGAATGTGAGTAGAATTAGTGAAGGTTCATGGTGGGCCACTTTACCTGAAACCCACTGGTCCATTTTATCTAGCACATTCAGTCAAAGTGGGCAAGAGCAAGCAGTATTTAAACACCTTTTAGAAAAAAATAATTCAGGTATGTATAGTTTACATTTAGTGATCAATGAACGTCAAAAGGGCTTACTGCCTTTCATGATGATGGAGTCCTCCTTTGAGGTGTAGCCACAATCACTAGGGTCATATTGCATCAATAAAAACCATTTTATTAAAAACAACAACAACAACAGTGCCCCTTTAATTGAAAACCATTGTTATGCTCTGAAAATGAAAACCCATTGTACAATCAAGCTTATACCGTCCTACTTTACCTAATGGCCTATTTTACCTGAATTCACCCAATTTATCACATATTTTCATATCAAGTATTCCTGTCAGGAAGCTGTTAGGAGGTTATTCCATAATTCTTTAGTTCTTTAGTCCCCCAGTGAGCAAGGCAGAGGTGACTGTGTATAACATATATGAAATAACCTCCCTATATAACATACATGAAATTACCCTATAGCAGATCGTGCATGTGGAGCTGGGGAAGGTGGGGAGTTTTTGAAGCGCGCTGCAACTGCTACAGCAAGCTTTAGCCAAGTATTTGACAAGCTGAGCTATGTGAATGATAATGCAATTATATCAGATTGATTTAGATAGACAGACAGACAGACAGACAGATAGATAGATAGATAGATAGATAGATAAGGTAGGTAGATAGATAGATAGATAGATAGATAGATAGATAGATAGATAGAGGCGTAATACTTCAAAAAACACAATATTCATAACTAGCTTTAGAATGTCCTTCACAACATGAATAATCCTGATCGCTTTTCTGTCCCACAGACAGCAACTTCCTCCTTGGGAATGCTCAGGGTCACCGTGGCTATCCCATTGTGTACTGTTCCGATGGATTCTGTGAGTTGACGGGGTTCGGACGAACAGAGGTGATGCAGAAGAACTGCAGCTGTCATTTCCTATATGGCTCGGGCACTAGTGAGCAGGTTACTCAGGGTGTGGAGAAAGCACTGGAGAGCAAAGAAGAGTACCAGGCTGAGGTGCAGTTCTACAAGAAGAATGGTAATAATACTTGTACTGCAAGCAGCAGCCAATTTAATACAGGGGCCCCAAAAAATTCTGGTGTAGATTGTGAGTGATTTCCAAGAACTGAGTTCCCTTACATTGGTGGCTCTCAATTCTCAAAATTGCCCCACTGCTCTGCACATTTTTATCTGACACAAATAAGAACTCTCTTCTAGTAAGCTGATAATCTAAATCAGGTGTTAGATGAGAGGGACATAGAAAATGTGTAGTGCCTGGGGGTGGGTGGGGGGTCGACTAATTGGGAACCACTGCCCTACTTCATCTACAGTATATCATTGCTGTGACTTTGAGCAAAGCACTGTACTGAAATTTGCTGTAGTGTCTGCGCTCTTCGCTATTACATAGATTTAGAATTACTTTTAGGCCTTTTCCATTTTAGCAACGTCAAGTAAGTTTTATTTGTATAGCATTTTTCACAATACACATTGTTTCAAAGCAGCTTTACAGACTGGATAACTATATTGTGTACAGTATCATTATAATAGAAAATGACCCATCTTTCACTTTGACTTTGTAACTTTCACTTTTTCACTCCTGGTCTCCATCTCCTGGTACAAGATTTTGGTCATATCATTTAGGTAAAGTGGGACACTTCTTGTTAAACTTGTCATTTAGATATTTTCATATGCATTTTTTTATATTAATTAAGTTCTTATGCTATTTGGAAGTAACCAGTGACCATTTTGAGATCATGCACTCCAGACAAATGTCTTTTCGCATAAAGTGGGCCATCTGATCTGGTAAAGTGGGCCATCTATGATTTAACAAAAAAAGAATCCTCTATCTTAATTAGAAATATTAAAAATTAAACTATATCACATAACAAAAAACTGAATAAGAGAAACATTTAAAATGTAAAATTATAAAAGGCTGTTTTCTCTAAATACTTTTTTAGTCCCCCAGTGAGCAAGGCAGAGGTGACTGTGGTGAAAAATATAGCGACTTCAGGAGAAAATAACTACGAGAGAAATCAGGCTACAATGGGGGGCTAGCACTCTAGCTCAAACTTAGCTAGAGTGACAGGTAGCCAGTGTAGAGACAATAAAATGGGGCTGAGGTAATCATATATCTTGGCTCTAGTAAGCACTTTACCTGCTACATTTTGAACCAGCTGGAGCTTATTTATAGAGCCTGCAGGGCATCCACTCAATAAACATTAGAAAAGTCTAGTGTTGAGGTCATAAATGCATGAATAATTTTCAGCATTAAAAACAGCATATGGCCACAGCTGGGTAATGTAATCACTTTTAAGGTGAAATTTAAGGTGATCCACCATTCATCATCAAAAGATTGCTATTAAACATAAACCCCAGGTCCTTAACCTGTAGTAGACGATGTAACAAAACGTCTCAGGTTACGTATGTAACCATGGTTCCCTGAGAAGGGAACAAGACACTGTGTCCTCTAGAGGTTGCTTTGGGAAACACCTTCGGTGAGACCGGTGTCTGAAGCATATATCTAAACACGACAATAACATTGGCCGGCGACAGCCTATGACATCATTACTGGTGCGACCACAGTATAAAAGGGCGTCGGGAGAACACATCATCCGCTTCTTCGTCTGAAGCTTACATACGAAGCATTGCGAGGAGTATACCGTTCCCCAAAGTGACCTCTAGAGGATGCAGTGTCTCTTTC
>NW_015548199.1:949714-952141 GCF_001515605.1 Sinocyclocheilus anshuiensis
ATGGTTCTGGCATGCACTCCCCTCAGCATGGTGGCGTGGGTATACCGTTCCCCATAGCGACCCTAGAGGACGCAGTTCGAAGTTCCCTCGGAAGGCAATGTCTCAGGTTACGTATGTAACCATGGTTCCCTGAGAAGGGAACAAGACACTGTGTCCTCTAGAGGTCACTTTGGGGAATGCCTTCAGTGTGACCGGTGTCTGAAGCATACATCTAAACACAACAATAACATTGGTCGGCGACAGCCTGTGACGTCATCACCCGGCACGACCACAGTATAAAAGGGCGCCGGGAGAACACATCACCCGCTTCTTCGTCTGAAGCTTACGCCCGAAGCATGACAAGGGAACTAGAGGACGCAATGTCTCATTCCCTTCTCAGGGAACCATGGTTACATACGTAACCTGAGACATTCCCTTCCGAGGGAACTTCGAACTGCGTCCTCTAGAGGTCGCTTTGGGGAATGGTATACCCACACCACCATGCTGAGGGGAGTGCATGTCAGAAACCATGGCGAGCACTAAGTACCATCTCTACCATAGCCATGGGAGTTGCCCCAAGGACGTCTTGACGGCTGTTAGTGGCATTATCCCCTTCGGCCAAGGGCCTGAGCTGCATACCCTAAAAGAACTTACCTGTTAAGGGCTGGACTAGGAAGCCCAAGCCTAGAGCAGAGCTCAAGGCTTGGAATCAGAAGAAAGAGATTCCTTTAAGGGGATACGGCCAGGTGTCTAAAAACCAAACCAGACTCTGGCCTGCCACCCAGGGGGGCTACCGCCGGTTCTGAATAAACCTGCTCAAAGAACTGACTTGACAGATCTTTGGTAGCAACACCCTGCTCAGATACATAAGTTGAGTGGAGCCCAAGGCGAGAACCGGGGTCTAAACCAACTCAGAGAAAGGGAACGAGGCTGACAGCACGTAACCCTTACCATACAGGATTTTAGAAAGTGCGCAGAATGCTTAGCTAACAGACTCCAAAGCATCTGCTCACAGATGCCCAGAAAGGAGCGGCGAGCTTGCAAGAGGGCCTTCATGGTGAGGGGAGCACAGCTAGCTCACTTAACAAGCAACCCGCCAGGGAGGCATGAGATGGCCCTGCCGCCTGGCATGATTGCTATCCGGAGCTCAAAAGACCGGAGGCCCAACTTCAAAAATAGAAGGGGGACTCGGACGCTCAGATCGAGAGGGGCGTGCTCATATGAAACCCCCAAGGGCGCTGCTAAGCTCGACCCACAAGGAGAGCGGCTCAACAGGCAGGCGGAGAGAGGCCTAACAACCTGAGGCTGCTACTCAATGGAGCACAAATGAGCAGAGGACTCGATGAGAGAAGTCCACAGACACTCAATCGGGAGTGGCAGGCTCAAAGACAACCCTCCGAAGTGAGGGGAGCACTGCCTGGCTTGACCCAAATAGAGGCAGCTTATCAGGGAAGCAGCAAGTGGCCCAACTACCTGATGTCACTGCCACGGAGCGATTCCTAGCTAACACTCACAGAGAAAAGCAATCAATATCCCAGGGTCAGAGGACCTAAATCTCAAGTCGAGAGGAGGACTCACCCAGTCTGCCCAGGTCAAAGGGGAAAGGGACCAGTGAGGGGAGCACAGCCATGTCCAGGGAGCAGATAGATTGTAAATGGAACATCAGAAATCAGAAATGGCTGGAAGGGGATCACAAATTTCTACAGGGAACAACAGGGTCCCAAAATAAAGGCAACTGACCAAGGAGGCGACCGAGACAGGCCTAACATTCAGTTCGTTGCAAATGGGGTTTTTTGGGAGCAGCGCTCTCGGCTCTCAAGCTGAGGTGGGCCCTTACAGCACATACTGGGAGCGACTCAAAGCTAACCCTCACAGTGAGGGGGGCACTTCTCAGCTCGACCAGAAGGAGGCGGTAGATTAGAAGGGGTAACCCAGCAGGGCCCAAAGGGCCCAATTCCACTGGTGCAACTGGACACAGCCTCAGGCTCTCTATCTCGACAGAGAGCATGGGTTCCATGGGTTCCGACCCGATAGAATCTGATGAAATAGTGGGACCCAATAACCGTTCATGCGTACAGAGCTTACTGCTCCTCAGAGCAGAAGCATACACAAGGGGTTTCCGCAGAAACACAAATCCCTCGTACCTCAGGGAACGCAGTGTACTCAAGCCCACTCCGCAGAGCTGTGATTACTGGTTAAACTATAAGGGCAGTGTGACAGGGAGGACCCATGGGCCTGACCGTCTATGGAGTGTTGAGTTCCTCAACTCCTCAGCGAGAGGAGCTCTAGCTCAGAGAACGTGCATGATGGTTAAGGAAAGACTCAAATCTCAGGAGACACCTCAGGGTGAGAGATGAGTAGCGCACCCTGGCCAGAGGATAGGGAGCATGGCACGAAGCATGTACTCAGAAAAGTACTAGTCCTTGAGAAGGACCCGCAGGTCCGGCG